>NC_060253.1:59355353-59658383 GCF_921293095.1 Ischnura elegans
GATTGGCATTTCAATTGACATGACTTCAAGGTTATGCTGTAGTGAAAGATGTGCTGTCACTCATCACTACTAACATCTTCATGTTTTATATGAATCTTACGATTACAGGAATATAAAACTAAGTTCTTACAGTAATATGCTCTATTTAAATGGCTACTTGCTTACACTTGAGAGTTAGTAAGAGATGTGTTGCAACTCCGTGCTTATGCTTACCTTTTTTGCCTGAATCTTGTGATAACAGGACATGAATCATGGTTCAAGCATCTCTATCTTACTGGGTTTTGTTTATTTAATATGCATTTTGGTTTATACCAATATTTACTCTGTGCTTCTCTTATTGAATCAGACGGTTTGCTGCAGGCAAATCAATCAGCAGGAATAGATCCATAACGATTGTAGAAATGTAGCTTAGTGAAAATGCTAACTTATAGATGACATGATTGGAGGTCTGCATCAAATGAATATGAGGATCATTAACTGATGATTTGCCCAATACAATGTCAGCATTTAAGATACAGGTTAAAACCAATGGGCAATATAGCAGTCCCCTTAGTGTCATCCACAAAACATCGCAAATAGACATTGATACATTAGGAAGTATACTCGTAGTTTTTTGCTGTGACTCAGCATAATTTTTTCTTGGTGAAAATTCTTTATGCAAACTCTTGAGATCTGTGCTCATAAGGATTTATTGTAGTTCATTTAGCTCTGCTAGGGTGATGCTAATGCTTTCAAAACCATTATCTGAAATAAACAGAATTCATAGCAGTATATTCCTAGTGAAATCATTCGTGTTTGGGTGCTTTGGAAAGTACTTGATCAAATTTGTATCATATGTCTATGTGACAATCTGAATGTGTGTACAGTCATTCAAAAGTGGAGAATTTTCAGTTAGTGTAAGAAATGGAATTTTCACAGCGGACCTTTTGATTTTTTTACAAAGTGTATCCTCTATGAACAAGAAATTTGTTAAGTTACCATAAATCTCGTTGAACATAGCTTTCACTTGAAGCATGATTTATTGATGTGGCCCAAGTCTTAAGGCCGTTTTACACTGGGCACGTAATTGCACAGGTTAGAGCTGCATTAATTTCTAAAATGGTGTGGAATTGCACGAATGCATGAACGAAATTAGAACAGGGACTATTTTGCCGTCTCGCATCCACGCATTCTTGCATGTGTTCTAGCAATTCGCTGGTTTACACAACGCAATTTTGATTGCGGCTTCGCACATACATCAGATTGTGCAATTCCGTGTGCCGTGTAAAGCGGCCTTTAGGAAGTTAGTTATGATATTAAACATTTTAATGTTATGATATAGCAGCACTTGACACTTGCACTACGATGTTTTCATGGGCAGCACACTTTAACATAAAAAAGTGAATTTTAGTTTTTTTTTGTTTTCGGCTGTTTTTTGTTTTGCAAAATTTAAACGAAAAATGACTGCAGTACCAAAATACATATTTGAATATTTTTCCACAAATGAGAAGTTTCTGTAACCTTGATGGTTGAGGAACTTAACCATCCTTATCCTTGCATACCATTTTTGAGCTACAAATACACCCCGAAATAGGGTAAGAGTTTTAAGTTTTAAGGGGTGGCAGGTCTAGGAGTTAATTTACTCCTTCCTATGTAGATACCTAAAGAAAAGAGTTACCGTAGTCAAGAAAGTGGGGTTTGAGATGAGGTATGTACTTGACGTTAGGGATTTTAGTTCATGACTGGTGACTAATGATGATGGAGTGACGCCAGATAATTATACAATACTTCGCTTAAAGCAGCTTCATCATTGAAATACTTTTGGTGTCTGGTATCTATATCAACCACTGAAGAACCATATTTTTCACTGGTGTTGATTTTTTTTCTCTGAGATTTTGATGACTTAAAATACAATTAGTACAGCCAATTTGTAAAAACCACACCCTTGCAATGATATTTTGTCGATGAAAACTTATCTAGGGTCTAATATTTTTAATACAATTGAGGTCTGTTCATAGAATGCTTTTATTCATTCCATATGGCGAGGTGACTGAGGGAAGCCCTGAAATCATATCATATAAGGGACAAACAAAGTTTAAATCATTCAATGAGAATAATTTTCAGTTACATTAATGCATATCAGTTTTTTATCAACACAAATGTCTATCCATGAGGCTCATAAGTATTCAAGTGAATCTAGCATGATTAATTTCATTCAAATATTTACTTAAAATGAAATTCAAATATTAATTATCATGTTATTGAAATATTGAAAATTTTAATGATTAAATGATTGTAATTTTCACTCATCTCAATGTCTTTTACGTGGCATCACCAATGACCCTCTTCAATGTTTACTTTTACCTGCATTAACGGAAGAAGTATTGTCTTGTTTCAGTTCATGTCTTCATTTCCTTCTTAGTGAATTCAGCATTTCTTTTTTTTCTTCGTCAAAAGGCGAACTATTTCCTTTAAAGAGTCATTTGTTGGTCCAAAGCAATGGTCGACCTAGTTAGCTCACCGCTAACCCACTTGCATTTTTTTCATCGATAACAGAGGTCTTCTACCTTTTCAATTCTATTGATCACATTTCAATTGGCATGGCTATGTGGAATAAAAATCCTTTTATTTTCACGAGGTTTTTTTTCTAGATAAAAAGTGCACAAAACTTAAGCTATGCTCTCTCTCATAGTGCTTTCTCATTGTCTAAATAGGCTAGTTTCCTTCATCAAAGAAAACAAAAGGCATTGATTGCAATTCGTTACCCACCATTAGTGTATTCATAATATACAAATTATTTTGTTTTAGAAATACCGCTTTAGACGAATGGCAATGGTCAATTTTATCCTCATTTGAAAAAGACCAGATTGGCACCCATGCGATGCCACCGTGACGTTACAGGGACCTAGTTTCTATATGAGTAGATAGGAGTTTTACTTCGTCTGAGATTACCAATGCATGCATGAGGCGTAGAGCTCAGGGAAACATCTCTTAATAATCACCTATTAAAACTGGCTAAGGTTGGAAAGTTTTCTTTATTTGATAAGGTATTAATAATCCTTATTTAAGCCAAGCGCTACCATCTAGCTGGGTACTCTGCTACCTGCAAGCATCCTGCGTCGTATCAACACTCAAAGCCTCGCCCCAAGGTCACCTCACTTGAGGCAGCGGGAACCAGAACGACGTCACACGGAGTTTTCCCAGCATTCATACTTAGCCGTCGCGCACTTAGTTTTTGCGCGCTTGAAAATTTTCACTTTTCATTTAATCGCGAAAAATAGATGTGGTCATTTAAAATACGTACTTACTCCAGGAGTAATAATCTTTCGATTTAGGCAATAAAAAAATAATAGGAGACCACCCCATTACTAAAATTATTGTTATCCATTAGTTGTGCAGCCTGTGTGTTGGCAGTGGGCTGTCAATCTTTAGCATGGAGAATCCATTTTGTCCTTATCTCTTTATCTTTCTTCAATCCTTGTTTCATGTTATGTACACCATTTTCCTACATATTTTTATTCTTTTACGAAAGCCAGATTTTCAAGAATTTATTTTTTGACTGACCTAAGCTTCTCTAATGGATTTGTTTTTATGACCCAGAGAAAAGCAGAAGTTGTACCTTTTTTCAGAAATGAAAAATAACGCAGAAATAAGTAATTGAAAGTGACAAAAAATCATAACATTTTCTGGGGAATCACTTGTCATTCTTCCAGTTCATTCAGCCACTAAATTATGGGCAGCATGGAGTGAAACAAAGGTGCTGAGGTGTTCAGGTATTGGTCGCCTAAAATTGAGTGCTTTGTTGTGGAAACATTTGTAAAACGAATATGTATTGCCTGAAAATCTATAAATAACTATTACACTTCTGTAGAGTAATCTAATAGCTTTGGAGGAAGTCAATAGCTTTGAATTTTTCTGTCTGTTAAAATCTTCAAAAGAAGTTATATTTCCTCAAGGTGTAGATTAAGTTAGTTGGGAGAACCCTGCCTTATGTTATCCAACCCACTTTCATATTATACAACTTATTCCAACATAATTAAACCTACTCCACTGTAAAAGAACATTCTATACATAAGCCAATTCACTCCAGTATAGTCCTGTGCTACTGAAAACTTACCTATCACCCACACCATTATCCAAGCCATTATAGTACCACAGAGTAGGATATTGTAGCAGAGAGTTAGCTAGCAAGCAAAGGGAAAGGAGTAACCAAGCCAGATGATCAACTCTCCTTTCACTCTGCCACCTGGGGAGGACGAAATAAACTGGAAATTGTTGATACATAAATTAAAGGCTTAAAGAACTTCTTCTCTTCATTAGTACAAAAATTGAATGAAAATAGAATTGAAATAATGAATACTTTCAAAATAATGATGAAGGCAAACAAACCCACAGCCTCAATCTCAGAGTAAAATTAAATGAGTTATTTTCAGCTTCTGTATATGTGGCAAAGATTGAAATGGAGAAGTTGGAGATCATGCGATCCCCCACTACTATCCCTTCATTCTTTCTTTGCCTTGGGAGATCTATGCTTGCCTGATTCCATCAATAGCATTGTTTGACCTGTTGTGATGATTTTGTTTACTTATTGATCATTTCTGTTGAAAATTTTATTACCATTAAATTTAATTACCGGGAAGATGGAGAGGTGTCAAGATTTTAATGAAAACTATTTTTTAAGTTTTTCCTTTAATAACCTTTCCATGATAATATTGAAGTTACAACACCAAATTCATAGTCGCAGTACATTCGTAAAGAGAAATCATCATGGTTTGAGGTGACCCAAGGGAAGGAATTGCAAGGAAACCCTGCATGAAAGTGCGTAGTCCCCACAACACACCTTTAGCAACACCCATATGAATTTATATTTGTGGCTGATCAGGTTTGGCTAAAGCAAATATGGGTGAGCAGAGTGAAAGTTTCTTGGCTCGTGACTTTCCCTTTGCCAATCAGATGAGAGCAGGTGTGGTCTTGCACTTTAGAAATTCTGTTGCTCTCAGACCTCTGTTGTGTTTACATCGTAGATCATCCAGCAGGGTTTTCTGGTAGCAGACCATTTCCTGGGTGACGGCTTTGACTTGCCGATTAATGGAAGTTTTTGGGGGAAATTTTGGGTGTATCATAAAAAGAAACTAAATCCATTGATGGTGACTTACTATGAATTTATTTGAGGAAACCAACACACAACGTCATCTATTGCTATGCATAGATAATTTAACAAATGATACACGATACTTGATGCCACCAACATTCTTTATATTTTTATCTCAATGCATTCACGCTAACACTGGGCCTCTGTGAAGGGATTATCTTCAATCCCTATGGAAATAGTAGGTTTATTGTCTCGGCACTGGGCTGAAAATTCATGTGGCCACCCATGACTCACGAATTTTCTTTTACAAGCATGGGTGCCTATGTACATTTAGTAACGTTAAGTTCGTTCCGGCACGTGTCTCTCAGCTCTCCCCTCTCCCATCAGCAAAGCCCACTTACTGTCTGGGATCTCATGAAAGGCAATCTCCCCCACTTGCTTTTGCCAGAACCACTTAGCCACAAATATAAATTAAACTGGTTATAGGTATAGGTGAATACTACACCACACTTGCAATTGAACCTCTGAGTTAGTGGTTCCTTCGAAAATTGTGAAAAAAATCATGGGGAGAAAGTGACTGAGACTCTTGTTAGATGTTATAGATATGTAGGGTTTCTTCATTTTATACCCTTTACTTTCAATTTGACTCATAACTTTATCTATTTTCAAAATACAGAATTACATATTTTTTTTCCAAAACAGTAGGGAATCCTTAATTTTGTCAGGTGATACGTGTATATTTCCCAATATTTGTGCCATAATTGTTCTGAAATTTTAGAGGAAATGAAAAAGTTATAGTTTTTATGGGTTATTATGGTGAGATATAGATATGTAGCCATTTCGTTAACCGACAAGAGGAGCAAGTTGTTGGTTCCTGTGCTTTGTTAGTTATTTGCATTAAGTATTCTACTGGTGATGTTAACTTTACTTTGAGAATTTGTTAATCACCCTTCCCTTTCATACTCATATCTCAATTGCCTACAGTCTATTCTTGTCCTCTTTTCTCAGTGACTGCAATTCTGCTCCATAGCAGACTCTTCACTAGCCTTTTCATTACATTCTTACTCAAATGATCCTCTAATCAGCTATTTCTTGTACTCAAGTGCCTCTTTTGTTAAAAGTGTTTTCTTCATAATACATATACCGATGTATATGTACTGCTGTGCCTGTTTTCGTCTAATGTGCAGCCTAAATAGTTAAATTATCCCACCTGATTAAGTTTGTGACCATCTACTTTCAATGTTTTGCCTCAAATTCTTTGCTGTTGATCCTGTTTGAAACCAAATGACTTTGGTCTTCACAAATGATATTTGCCATTTCAAGATGATTGGTATAACAGTTTATTAATTACCAGGTTAAAAACCAGTGAACTTATGTATGTACATGTAGAAACTTCAGCTTGGAGGAAATGATATCTTTCTCTCAAATGTTTTCACGATCAACCTGCTCTTTCTAAAGAGTCTTTAAAGGTTCAAGAGTGGCAAGTGTATGATTTTTTTCTGAAATCATTAGAAAAAAAGTATTGTTAGCGAAGATATGGTTGAGCATTTATGAGTTGTGTTTTGTTGATTCACCTTCGTAATGAGAAATTCATGTTGACCTTATTTAGGTTTCACACTGTTTAGCCCATTTTTTTACCCTTTCCTGCTGGCGCCTACAATAGGGAAACATTTTCCATGCTAGGAGTAGCATAAGAATATTTGTAACCTCTCTCTGCTTAGCTCTTTTTTGGGGTGGAGTTACCCTGGTATGTTCATCCCTCGGCTTTGGGACCCAACTCAACTGGGCGTCCATCCTTTGCCCCGACCACTGGCCTAGATCCTCTAAACCTATCCTAGAGTGAATCCACAGTCAACTTAATGTGTTAACAGTGTTTTCTTTCAACCAAATATTGCATTTGATTTTCAATAATTTACTTCTATAAAAGAATTACTAACATTTTTTTTAGCATTGTGGAATTTTAAACAGATTTCTAGTGTAAATAACAACAATGTTAGTGTTAATTGATGTTAGTGTCAATTGTTAGTGTTAGTGTTAATGATGAAAACAAGGCACTAAGACTGTAAGCCCAGAAGTCCGTTACTTTTAACACAATAATTTCGTTTAAAATTTGCTTATAAGCAGAAAAAACGAAGAAATCATTTCAAAGTATAAAAAAGTTGTAGTACGCAACAAAATATATCATTTCAAAAGCCATTGATAATACAGCCCCTTCACAACGTATTCCTGCATTAAAAATTATCATAAATGAGGGAGTGGATTGGGCTAAATTTCCAAGGAGAGACCCTAAGGTCTAACTAAGCAAGGCCAGACCTGAATGCATCCGACAATTGCTACCTCAGCGGTCACCTCCCTTCCCTTGCGTCGGCCAGAGCACAATGACCAGTCTGCTACAGCTGACGTCCGGTTGTTTGTGTTGAAAAATCCACAACATATATACCCGACGTTAGGTCTCCTGGGTATGAAAATGCCCGTCGGCTCCACCCGATGTTCGGTGCAAAATGGTTAAAAGCAGTGAATTAAATATTTCTAGGAAGGTGGTGGCGTAAAAATTATGATGCATTAGAGAGGTGGTCTTTGATGCATTTCCATTATAAGAAATTGGTTTTGTTGTCTGTCAATTTTTTTGCTTCCCCTTGATGAATATATAGAATTGAAATGCCTCCTGTTTACTGTGCAGGAGTCAAAATTTGTGTGATGTTCCTTTGGTTAGGGTCAATAATATTCTTTTTATTTTAGTTAAATGTTTAATGCAATATTTTTCATAAGTTTTACATTATAACTTTTTCAATTACGTGATTATTATTAAGTGTTTAGAAGTTTTCTTTCATTTCATTCTAGTTGTATTTTGATTTATACCCTTAGTTGTCAGTTTCTTGTTTGCAAGTTGAGCTGTATTTACAGGATAGTTGAGTAAATGAACTTACTAAGCCTAATGGAAAATATCTCTGTTGATTTATTTTAGTTAGAATAGTGTACATATCTTAGATACATTATCTAAACTTGTAATGAGTCACTGCAGTACTCAGTCATTCACTGCATGATTGTTAGTTTGATTTATGACTGACAACTTTTAGCTTTTTGTCTCATCAGGGACATTAGTGTTGTGAAAAAAGGAAATTCAGAGGGCATACATAATTGCAAATTATTTAAAAAATATTTAATATCAGAATTGTACAAAATGATATTGCTAAATCTAATCATATGTAGCAATGCTTGATAAAGAAATATGTGCCTTAATTTTTTGAAATTGTTATCGTTATTTTAATTGGCATTACCCAATTGATGCTTCTGGTAGTAAATGCTTTCTCTCTCTTAGGAGCAGATAAAATATCAGCCTTGAAATTATTTTGGCCATATTAATGCACTAAAATTTACACATTTTCTGCATGATTATGTGAATGAATTAATGAACTCTGAGACCATTTTTCTCCATTATTTTCACCAATTGGAGTACTGTGGCAGAATATACTCAATCCTATTTCAATTATTTTGATAGAACGCAATTGAATCTGTGTTGTCAAAATATTGTTTATTTTTACAGTGGTCCCTTTTTTTTGAAGTCTACAACATAACTCTGCTATACTTATTTTAGTGATGTTGATGTAATCTTCATTTTGATGTGGGAAGAACTTGGTTTCAACAAATTTATTATCATTATCAAATTTTTAATAAGTAGTCATTACATAGTCAGTCCTGAAACCACGCCTGTCAATCGAATATTGGTTATCTGCCTGGCATTCATAATAGCCTGCATCTTTTTGAGTTGTTGGATCTATTTCCATTTTTGATTTGATTGTGTCTTCTCCTATGGTCCATTCATGAACCTACAGCAGAGAGGAAAAAAAAGCAATTAGTTTTTGGGGAACTTGAAAATATTTGCAAATTGTTCCCTGAAAGAAACAATTTTTATGTCGAAGAGAGGGAGGAATAATAGAAAATGTGATTCCAAGCCTTTTATCTAATGTGATTTAATTTCATTGCAATGACCTGAAGGGAGTTACTAGTCATTTTAGATTTTTATTGCATTTAGTACATCTGTTTGTTGATTTAGTGAGCCTCTTCGTATGACACTTTGTCTTATTTAGATTTTGCATCAATGGTTGATCTGAATTGTATATACATTACAAGGGATATTGAAGCTTCATGTATATTGGGGCTCCAGGAACAAAAATATTAAAATATAGAAAGGAATTTATCATGTAAATGTCTGGTGAGGTATAACTATTGTGTGATTTCATAAAGAGTACAATAGTCTTTTCAGGGATAGTTTTCAGAGTGAGTATTGTTTATAAGCTATCTTGAATGTGAATTCTAATATTGAAATAAATATGATCATGGTAGGTCGTGCGAATTTCTCGTCATCTGTTTCATCATGCTAGCATAGTTTTCCTATGGCGAAAATGTTTGCGGTATTATCAAATGAAGCTTTGAGTAGAAGTCTTACCTGGAAGAATTTGTGTGCATACAGCTCAATTCCATCCTTAAACCAGGTAATATGTGGCCTTGGCAGCCCTTTAGCCATGCAGAAGAAAGTGATCTTTCTTCCCAGCATGTAATCCAGCTCAAAATGTGACGATTTTACAATTTGTGCCCCCTAAAAAAAGTAGAGAAAGATGTACATAAAATATGAATTATTGAATGAATTGCTACTTAAAAACTCTTTGTAGTGAATTGTAGGGGATGGCAATGATCTTGAAATTTTAGCTGTTTGAATTTCAATCTTTGTTTCACCTCTCATTCCTTTGTTACACCTTGTTGGTTGTATCAATTACATGTCGCTATCAATTGATGAGACCATATTATGAAAGTAAATTTTTTAAAATATTAGAATCTTTGCGTACTTATCTTCCTTAGAAATCAGTACTTTCCTTTCACAAAAATACCGTAATATTTATAAGGAATCCTTTTAGGGTGACTTCTTGGAAATTAAATTTTCTATTTTTAATTTAATATTTACCTGTTTTGAATTGTGCTGTTAGAATTTATTTTTAGTATTTTGATGCCATAATTACTTTATTAAATTTTCAGTGTTTAATTTTAGAGACTTTTGACTGACTAGCACCTCTACTGACATGGTCATGGCCTCATCCCGAAGTAAGAGCATATCAGTTGACATTCTCTCTCACTTTCAATATAACTGTTGTAATGCAATTATTAAGTGGAATAACTGATTGCAAATCAAAATCATGTGATACTATTTTTTCCCCTTACGTGCCATTGAAATCATTTGAAAAGAAATTCCTAATTTTTGTAAAAATCAAGTGTAGGAGTTGCTAGTAAATTACTTTTCATCCCCAAGAAGTTCCTCACTCGCTGCATTAGAATTACTGGAAACTATTCAGCAAAGGCAGTATTAATGAAATATGCAAAGTCGTTTTAGAATGGTGGTTGCTTTTTTAATTAAAGATTATGTTGAATTAGTTTCATTGTGTTCCATTGCGAATCCAGGATTGAGACAAGGGGGGGCTAAGTATGGGGTAAACTCCAAGCATTAGTGGGGTCCGAAAAAAATTGCCATTCTATCTAGTGTAAATTGGATATCCATAGCACCCTTAGGGGCCCCCCTCCCATAGATCTGCCACAGATTGTGTTTGTCAAATAAAGTCAAATTTTAACTTTTGTACTTACATCTGGGTGGTTATAGTAACTGGCACTCGCTGGATTTCTGAAATTGATGATAACAGGGACTCCGGAAGAGGAATAATGCGTCTTTCGCCCTCCACCCCTCCCCACTCCTCTGGTGCCTCCACTCTTTCCACCGGCAGTTGCTCCAGCCCGGGCACCACCTCCAGCTCTTGCGCTTTCCACCCCCTCAGAGTTTAGTAGGATGACTACCACGACTAGGAGGAATGAAGTTTTGAAGCAAAGTCTCCGTTTTCCCTTGGAGCTAATCAGTCTGCACACCATTGACATTTCAGTGTCTATATGTCTGCAATAAAAAAGACAATATTTTTTCACATATATGATGCTTGCCACTGTCCGTATATATAGATTATGTACACATATATTTTATAAAATTATGGGTCACTCTTTCATTTTGATGTGGGTAAGTTTTTTCTAGCATCTGTGAGGTTTTCACTCTGCACAAATCAATGAAGAATGAAGCGTGACGAGATTTTTTCCTGGAGTTTCTCAATAAATTCTTAGCTGATTTTCAAATGCAATATTCTATTGCTGAATAATTTTAATTTGTTATGGATTAGTTTTTAAATTATTTATTTAAAAATTAACAGTAATGTTTGCTGTGTCTTCCTCCTCCATTGCTGAGATGGCCTGTTGAACGCTCTTGAATGCTCATAGAATAATTGCCCTAATTATCAAGGCAACAGAAATTTGTGATGGTTCTTATGAAGTCTTTAGGGTGTAAAGATATTATTTGACCTGGAGAAATTGTTAAGTTGGTAATTCTATTAATTAGATAAGACTGCACTGTTTGTAAAATGTTTTCACTTTTCTTACACTGCTTTATTGGGTGAGGAAGTCTAATTTATTTGTAGCATGCTATTCATACTATCCTGTTTTTATATGGTGATGCACTTCTCTAGCGTAAAAATGTTTGTTGAAACAGGTCAGGAAGACAACCTTTCCTATCCACGGGAGTAAGACCACACTGTTGGAATTTAATTGAGTGAATGAACGAACCACTTTCAATTCAGCACTAGAACAAAAAATTTCTTGTCACTCACTCTAACTCTTGTCACTTAAATTTCCTCACTTAATAAAAGCTTGAAGTGCACACACGTACGGTTAACCGGGCTGCTTGGACGTTTCATACCTCCTTTTATCAGTGTTGCAATGTTGTAATGGATTTCTTGTTTTTCCACTTTTTCTTTTCAACTTCTCTTCTCTTCCTTTGACCTTGTGACTTTTCCTTGAAGACTTGTTCAAGTCATTGCCCCGCCCCAAAACACGGTGGCAAAAATCCCTTTGTGATGTGAGCCACCATAAGAGGACACAACTTTTGGGACGGCAGCTTGCTGTTTTCCCTGGTCCGAAGAAGAGCAGACTGACTATGTGACAGACATTAATTCACACCCATCATTCCAGTGGAGTTGAGTGCTAAGAGGGGAAACGATTTGGTGTGGGGGAGGAGGAGGGTGGTATGCCTAAGGGTCTCTCCCCCTTCTCTCTCTCTCATCCACGACCCCCCACCTTTCCTTCTCTCCCCTCCCCTTGTCAGAAATGGGAAATGATACCCTTGTCGGTTTTGGCGGTCTCTGTGAGTGAATTTGTTTTGATGCCTCAATTGGTTGGGGAGAAGATTGAGGGGAAGTGGTGAACGAGGGATGGGGGTCTAGATGGATATGAGGTGATTTTTTTTTTTGGGGGGGACTGCTAAGGTTGGGGAACATTGTGGTGGGGAGATTTGGAGTTGAATGGCTCTAGAAGAGGCCAAATGTTTTTTTTTTTGTTATCCCAATTTCAATCAATTGAGGAAAAAATTTCATTCTTTCCATGAGATGGAATGAACTTCCATTTAGGTTTTACCTCTGTGCTTTCAATCATAATGATTTATTATGCTCATTTTATTGCATGAAAATATTTATTCTACAACCATCTCCACATTTTGTAATAATTGAAAACCATACTGAGGTATAAAAAAATTATTAATAATAGCATTGTTATTGATTTTTAATCAATAATTTGTTTGTTATCCATTCATTTCTTGATGTTCATTATTTTTTAGTTACATATGTATCGTTTTTTTCCCATTGAAACATTTCTGATTTAAGTATATATATTATCATCTATTAATATTTACCATTCAATTGAATATACTTAGGTTTAGCGGGTGTTGAAATAGAAGCTTTTGATACGCAGGCAGGAGAAAAAAAAGTCATGTGTCGATACTTACATCATATGGGAACATCACGTTATCTGAGGATGCTAAAACTGCTATTACTGGAACGAAGTCGGTGATGCGGCAAACTTGAAAGGCTTTCAGAATTAGGGTCCTTTTTATGCATGAGGAGTTTTTTATTGGGATCATGGGTGAAGAGAGTTGGTTGGGACGGAGTGAGGCAGGGAGAGAGGGATGTGGAAGGACTGGGCCCGTTGCCGCCAATTGAGTAATTACCACCTCTATCAGTCCCATCTGTTGGGGCCTCCTGAGGGATTGGAACAAGGGTGAAAACTTGGGGAACGGTGAGGAGAGAGAGGCATCAGTGATTCGGAAGCCTCTTTCTTTTCATTTTTTGCTAGCTCAGTGTGTAAAAATGCCTCTGTGCTATACTTAGACTATGGCTCTTCACTTGTACCCAGAGCCAGTTTAAGCTGTAAGCAAAGTATGCAGCAGCGTAGGGCGTCACGCAAAAGGGGGTGTCTAAACACTGGTTTTTAAGCCCTACAGATATCGCATTCAATATATAAGAGCAAGCACAAATGGTGCAAAAATTCCACAGGGAAAAAACATTCACCTTGACGGGGATTCAAACCGAGATCCCCCAATAAAATTAAGAATGTGTTAGAGCAGTTGACTGGAAACCCGGAATTGGGGTTTGAATCCCGGACAAGGCCAATGATTTTTTTCCCTTTACAATGCTATATTTACATGACTACTATTGTAATCTCACCTTCTCTTTTTAGCACAATTTGTGCATTGCGGGTGACTCCGTTGAAGCCATCACTGTGGCTAGTTACAGTAAACTTAAAACAGCAAGCACATTATTAGTTCACGCCGACATTTAAGTCTTGACCCATGTTCTTTAAGTATCTGTATTTATTTTATAATGTTTCCTTGCTAGAAAAATCTACTTGCACCTTCATATTTGCTTACCTTAGTGGTGACTTCAGAACCTTTTTTTGATTTGTCCCCAGCTTTATGTGTTACACACATATAGATGTTTGGTACAACTCTTTTAGTGCCAGCTCATTTTGTCTGGTTTACTGAAGAATGCCTGGATTTTTTTTGGCAAATTTGTAGGTTTGCATTAAAATATTTATCTAAAGCCTAATATGTATTTTCTAAAGCCATTTTTTCATGTGCTCTTAATACTTAGGGTATGTTAAACCATGAATGATACCAAAATGGGATTCCTTGTTTATTTCTTTTTTATCGATAAATTGCTAAAAATTAGTGTTTCTTAATCCAAAAACCTTACTTTCTCAAGAATTACGACACAACAGCTGGTTTGGTGTAGGACAGGTTGTTGCTCTACATGATAGTTTTATATGTTTTTTGTTTATTTTTTTACATTGCTATGTTAATATGACAGCTATTGTACTTTCACCTTCACAAAAGGGTAATTGAATAAATAATTCCATAAAAGGACATTTTAAGTTCTTGAGTGTGATGACAGAATCAAATGTATAGGTATTTTCCTTTCCTCTCATTTGAAATTGTGTATTTAACATGTTAATTGCAAGTCTTGTACCTAAAAGACAAATCCAATCAATGCAGCATGTGTTTTGCAAGAAAGGCAAAATTTATGGAATGTCAGTGCGTGCTTGATAATATTGTTGAAATAGAAAAGAGAACACAAAACTAAGTTCTCATCCTCATTCACTGAACTTAATTGATAATACATTTTTTGCCGATGTAAGATAGCTTGAATTTTAACAAATTGCATTGTGCAGCTGTTATCCAATACTTCCGACAACATTGCATTCTAATTTTTAACTGTCTTCGCACATTCCTTAAGGATTGATTTTCCAAGTGTGTTATCTATGCTAATTTTTATTCCTGTGTCTAATTTGCTTTTCTCCGTGGTGATTTATCCTGCTTGCTAAAAGGGCTAAAACATTTTGTAATTCGGTAAAATGATTGAAAATTATCAGAGGAGAAAGACGTTCTTGCTGGTTTCTCCATTTAAGGTCTCTGCTTGCTTTCCCACTGCCTATTTTTTAAAATATTCCATTTCAATGTGCTATATATACAATGCAATACAAAACTGCATACATGCAATGGTTACTCCACCTTTTGTAACTGTTTGTGATAAATTTGTGTTGAATGTAAAATCAGCAGTCAAGTCTCCAGAGTCAGTATGTACTGTTGTTCTTCTCTGTTTCCTCCATTTTTTTTAAAGTATTCATTTATTCCCTCTTATTGGTAATCGGTATTATTATTTAGTTTATTGCATATGCTAATGAATCTTTTAAATTTATTTGGTGATCATTACCAATGCCTTTAAACTCTTGCCACTTATCTTTTTTCATTTAATTGCATGATTTGAGTAAATATTTTCTTGTGGACATTCATATGAATTTTGTGGGTGTTAGCGTTCATTTGAAATTTTCATGTCAGTTCTTTTTTTTTCATTGTTACTGCATTTTTGCCAGCAAAAGGTTAAAATTAGGCTTCTGATTTGATAATACTTAAAATACTTAATGATAATAAAACTATTGAGCAAAATACTATGTAGTTATCATATATACATATGTATTAACTTTGTTTTTTCTTTTTCAGAGGACTTTGGAATATACCTTATATATCTGCCTGTTATCTCATTAATGGAACAGTAATTAAGAATGAGGAGACAAAACCATCATATATCAGAAACCTCATGGACGCTGACATGGCATTCTGCCAAAATATGAGAGAAAAGGTGAGTTATGGTATCAAAGGAATGACTAATAAACCAAGTACATATAATGCATAAGTACTTTTTACTTCATATTCCTTTGCAAAAACTAAGGCTGTGGGAGTCAGTTACTAAATGGTGTCCATTATATCATTGTAAAATTTCTAAGTAAGTTATAATGATTAGATATGTGCGAATAGTATCTGCGAATACTCGAATACCTCGACTACAAGAAAGAATTCGATATTCGAGACCTCGAATAATTATGCTAAAGGTACAACCTCGAATACTTTGAATTTTGCGTCATACACTGTTGCACGCACGTTGTTGTTAGTTGACTCGGAAAAATGTAGAGAACTCTAGTCGTTTAGTACATGCAGCGCCGTTTTAAGCAAGTTGATGAACTACATCAAATTCGAGCGGATTAGAGCGGTGAAAAGAGATAGAGGTGGGGAACCGAAAATAATCGGGTGAAAAAAATCCGAAAATCCCCGGTTTCCCACACCAGGAGAACCTCTGTGCCGTGGGATAGTAACTAAGTAGCACAATTCCCAAAATCCGCTACCTTCTCCATCCATCAGTCCTCGGCCCCTCCTCCTGCGACGCTTTCCTCCTCTCTGAATTCAAACAAAAGGCCCCAGCTCACGCAGGGTTCATATTACGGAGACCATAAATGAAAAGCATCAAAAGAAAATATCAAGTTACAGGAGAATAATAGAATCGTGTTTCACCCTTCCCTCTTTCTCCCCCTCTGACCTTTTTCTGCCTACCTGCCTCAAAGTTCCCCATTTGTGGAGGTCAACTGCTGCATGAGTCATCTATTAGCCCAAAAGTTGTCTAACAATGACTTTTGGCAATTGATATTACACCTTTATTGGATTGAAATATCAGTAATTTGTGGGTATTTTAAAAAAGATTAAGACCAAATACGACGTATTTCTGACTTTATTTAAGCATTTTACGCAAGTAAATAAATGTCAAAATACGACGGAGACTTAGCATTCTGGCAAAACTCTATATCCTTGCAGCTGAGCTTCTCGGAAGTTGATGCTGTATTTTTTTCCGAAAACACATATCAAGTTACAATTTATGAGTTATGCTATAAATCTCCATTGTCACAGTCACAGAGGAAGGGATATTTTCTCAGGATATTTGGTTTCTCCCTGCTAGCAATTCGAATTCATCTGCTTATCTCGTGAGAACTTGATGGACTGAAAATAATTGAAGTAGAAGAAAATCCGGTGGAGAAGCACTAATATTTAGCAAAACACCTCGGATTGCCTGCTAGCACTTGACAGTAGGAGTGGGGGTAAAGCGAGCTACCTGTTGAAAACAAGATGTTGGGTGAAGCCGAGTATCAGATGGGCGTGCCGCTGAAATGGTGTTTGGTAGATAAGAATGTATACATCAGACAGAAATCCATTGTAGCAGTGTAAATGCTGAGACTGCATGCAATCATTTTTTCGCGAGGTGGTGTGTCCCCTTAGGATATTTGAAAGCGATGTTAAATGAACTATATGCCCAAATTGTTTCAATAAAATTAAAATATTCCATTAATCAGCTAAATTCCTGTTCAATCCTGTAAAGGAAATCACAATTGCACGCCAAAATCTTGGGTTTCCTGCTGCATAGGCAACCTAGTCAAACATTCCCACATTCATCGTTTTTTTTCGTCCATCCCCTTGAAAAACTATAGATCGAGGTTCCACTGTGTACCTTTTTATTTATACATTCATCAAGTGAAATAGAGGAAGAAGCGAACGTTTAATAGGCTTTGCGCAATTCTAATATTCGAGGTATGTATTCGAAATTCGAGGTATTCGAGTATTCGAGAAATTAATTAATATTCGAATTCGATATTCGAGTTCGAGAAATCTGCTATTCGACACATCTCTAATAATGATCCATTTTTTTCTGAGAACTATTTTATGAATCACATTGGACATGGATTACTGGATATTTAAATACAATTCAAATTAACAATAAATCATTTGTGGCGCCAAAGATTGTTTTTGGAACCCAAAACTGGAGATTGGTTCAATTCACCGCAAGCTTGGATATGTCACTCCCATAAGTTTTTCAAATGATTGCATATAGTAATAAGTCTTTCGTCAGTTTATGAAGCTCTATCCATTGTTATTGATCTCCTTATCAACTGTGTGAAATAGCCAGAATATGGGAGCAATTTAGGCACTAATGTACTTGTGAAGATTCTGGTAATTTTTTATGCTCCTTCCAGAAAAAAGCAGTGAACTGTACCTTTAGGTGGCTATTTGTTTCAGATGGCTATGCTTCAAATCTGATTGTATGCTTTCCAAAAGCCATCAAAAGAGGAAAAATCTATTTCCTTCCATTGCACATTACTCATTTGTCTTTTGCTATTTTTCTGATAACAATAGCTATTTGTATTTGACAATACATATAGCCTGATTTTAATCAGAATTTGGAGTCCAATTTCATGCAAACTGGGGCTTATTTTTCAGGCTTATGGCCCCCTTTTGTAATATGGAATGAGGTGATAAAAAGAAGAACACAATGGTAATTTCCTTTCCCAAAAAAAACCCACCATGGTTTCAACACATAAGTGTCATTATCCTTGATATTATAAAGTCTAAAAGTGTGGAAATTACCATTGTGTTCTTCTTTTTATCATGGATATAAAGAACTTCCACAAAATCGAGCCGGATACGATTTTATATGGAATGAGGTCTTTTTGCTTTTGGAGGTGCGTTTGTAAGATAGAATGAGGTCTCCTTTGTGGATAGATATGAGTAAATATTTCAGGAGGGAAGGGTAATATAATAATTCAGGGTAATATATTTCTGGGTAATTCATTAATTTTCATGGTACTCGATGGGCATTCAGTACCTACTTGCATTTGAAAACCACAAGGATTATGGCAATAGGCTATTTTTGAAATTTTTCAGTGATTCTTTAATTCTGTTTACTGCACGTTAATAATGAACACAGTGATGTCGTTTGAAAATAATCCGAATATCCAAAATCCCCCTTCTATTTCCTAACCTTACCATTATTTTGCTTTTCTATAAGTTCAAGGCAGTGTTGACTTTTCCATTCAGCCCACTTCCATCCCCTCGTTCTGTTACAACCCCTCTGTTCCATGTTTTGCTACTATCCTGTTCTGTGTTTCACTCCCCTCTAGTTGTACCTTGTGCCTTCTTCTCTTCCTTTCCTTCTCAAAATAGCCAAAGTAAAGCTTACTGACGTGAATTACTGATGGCTAGTTAAAATTCGATTCATGGTTTATATTATCTTCATGCAGAAATCTAACCTTAGCACCTGAATTCCTCTTCTGAAACAAAACTCGCGAACTCCCACCCCTGTCATGTGCTGAGCAAATCTCATGCGAAATACACCAGGCATTCCCTACCCCAAAAACTAAAGAAGTTGTAAACGATCATTGATCCCTGTGTTGCACGTACCGTTTTGCACGGCTATAGTGCAGGTTTTTGGCTCTCGGCCAGTTGTGGCTTCTTGGAAGTCCTTTCTCCCTCGCGTTGCATCTAGCACCATGAGCCTCGGTACCAATTAAATTTAAAAATTTAACTAAAAAAAATAAATTTTCAGCCCCCTCAACTTTATTATGTATGGGCTCCACTGTATATGATCTTGTATAGAGATAAAGATTTTGTGGTGGGGTTAACTTACTTGCATAAATGTTTGAATGAAATACTTTTCAATGAAACCTTATTAATTTCTTTGTTACAGAATATATTCATGTATGTCAGCAATCGTCTTGACTATGGACATCTAATTAATGCGGACAATTTTGATACATCTCATTTACACAATGACCTGTATCAAATATTTGATAATAGATGGGACTGGGAACAACGCTACATCCATGAAAATTACACAGAAAATTTCAACCCAAACAAGACCATTGCACAGGTTTGTATTTTATTAAATCTTTTTGTCTCTGTAGAGAATCTTGAATTAAAGTTTGCACAGTGAGTTGAATGAGTTAATCTGTGTCCAGAGGCTGAAGAATTAGCTTATAATGTATTTCTTGAACTCATCGAAATAAATGAAGCAGATGAATTTTTTAAATGATTCTAAAGCATATTTAGTATTGACACTTTATTGTAATAGATATTATTTATTTTAGATCATGGCAGATCTAGCCAGTGATAATAAAATGACATTGATAAAAAAATGCTGAATATCCTAATAATTATTCATGTATCACTAAACCAGGGGTCTCCAATTTACTAGGCCACGAGGGCCACATTCCAAGTTCCGATTCGCCCCGCGGGCCGGATAGCAAATTTGCCGATGACTGAAGTATTCGATACCAACGTCTATTGAAGAATCCGGTGGTGTATTTCTTATTTACGAACAGTTGAAGGCGACTTTGACGTGCAGTACATCGCTGCAATGCTCCTAGCGGCATCTCACAGAGTTAAATGAGCGAGAATCGCGCGCTACTTGAAACGAGTGCACGGGCCGGATGAAAGCCCTCCGCAGGCCATATTTTGGAGACCCCTGCATTAAACTATGGTGTAATTGTGAAGTTTGAAAATTTTATGCATAAGGAAAGTTTCACATTATTTATTTGATGTATGTAATTTTAATTCAGCCCTGTCCAGATGTTTATTGGTTTCCTGTTATTACTCCTCGATTTTGTCGAGAGCTAATAGAAGAAATGGAACATTTTGGGAAATGGTCGGATGGATCTAATCAGGTAAAACTTTCTTAAAGTTTTTTGTTTGCATACATTGCCTTTTAATTGAGAGTTTTTCAATGTAAAAAAATACAAATTGTTCCGAGTATGCATAGGCGGATCTAGGAGGGGGGCATGGGGGCACGTGCCCCCTTCAGACCCTTAAAAAATATGTAAGATTTTTAATACGGTCCCATTATCATTTTCCATTAGTGTTCATTTTGTATTACGTGGTATCCTTGTGTCCCCCCCCCCCCCAGAACAAAATCCTGGATATGGCCTTGCTTGTGCCCCTCCCCAGAAAGAAATCCTGGATCCGCCCCTGCGAGTATGCATTATTAGTGGTTCTCTGCATTTGCTATGGGACCCTTGTGACTGTGGTGTAAGTATTCTTTGGCCACTCAGACATAATGGGAATTTGAGATGGCACAGAAAGCCCAAGTATTGTGCTACGGCATACTTGCTGATAGGTAGCCACATTTTCAGGTTCAAAATCCTAGGTTCAAAATTACATTGCATTGACAAAGGGCGTAAAATGGACTTCGTAGAACAGCTTGAGATTGTGAATTGCCCCACTAAACTTTGTAATGACAATATGTTCCCCTCCCAGTCACCATTTCTTAATGTCATTCTACCATTCCCCCACGTCCCTCAACCTTACTTTCCTTATGTCTTTTAAACCTTTTATGAGAACCCCCCTCCCCCTTTCCTTTGTCGTTTTGCCTATGCAAGCCATCCCAAGGCCTTCCCCCCCCTTCCTTCATAAAACAGCCTTACCGTTCTACAAAGTAATGCTGGAGACCGTGTCTTACATTAAAATAGGAATGAGTCGATGGAAGGGAATAATGGGGGGTTAGGTGCTTTCAATGTAATTTAACTCACATATACACTGAGTATTCGGCACCAAATGCAAGTTAACCATATGCCATTCCACGCTAGACTCTCCCGCGCTGCATCCAGCACTTGCATTACCCAGTGACCCCCTTGAAGGCTTTCTAATGGCCAGCAATGGCTGCACGCTTTTACCTTGCTCCTGCAGCTTCCCACAAAATGAGATTGTATGAGTGAGGTTCTGTGGTGTTAAAGGAGAGTCATACCAAAATGTGACTCCTCATGCGGCGATTTATATTTTTACCATTTATAGTAGCTTCAAGTGTCATATTCTGTGGTAGTTTAAGTTATTAACTTGATTGTTGCTGTCAAAACATTTGAGACTTACTTGGTGCATATGACAAGGTTTTCCTGATGGTGAAGGGACCCATTTTCCTGGCTCTAGCATCAAGGATAGTATGTATACATTTGAAGCAGTGGGCAATGAAGTGGGGGGTTTGAGGGATTAACCCACCCCCCCTGAAGCTCAGAGAACTTTTTTGTAAAAATATTTTAATGTGATAAAGTTTGTAACTAATATTAGTGGGACAGATGACTCACAAACAAAATGTATCCAACTATTCACACGGGCATTAAAACTCACCATTTTGAACCATTTATATCATTAAAAATGTTCTATGGGAGGACCCCCACACCTTTTGCTTACCTTGGTAGGTTTTCTATACCCCCCAGACCTGCCATTATTAGTTGCACCGAAACCTCCCCCCCCCCTAGCCTTAATTCCTAGCTGCACCCCTGATTTGAACTTAGGGTCTATTACCCTAAAATTATTCTTTATTATTGTGGCCATATATGAATGAACCACAGATGTTAGGGTCCCATCATCAACTTTTGATGAGTAGTACTTGTGCAAAATGGCGTAATAAAATGGTTGATCATAACTCTAATTTGTATCATCAAAACTTCCAATTTTGTTTTGAGAGTTTTTTTAAAATTATTTCTCTTTTTGTCTGTGTATATAAAAAAGATGTTATGTTCATTGATATCTGTTTTGTTCATCTCTTGATGACTTTTTTTCCAGTAATTTTGGTGCTTGTAAGATGGCTGTAACTCCTAAAAACATTTTATTTTTCCTCTAGCATGTACATATTTTCTTAGCAAATAATTGAAACTATGAAGAGCTTTCATAAACTTCACTAGAAGTTACCTGAGAAGATATAATGATGCCAGTACTTGATGTTCCACACTGTGAGTTTAGTCTTAGTTATCACTTTGAATAAACTAATATGTGTTTAATTAATATGCCATGATGGAACCTTTAGGATAATCGGCTAGATGGTGGCTATGAGAATGTGCCGACAAGAGATATTCACATGAAGCAGATAGGAATGGAGCAGCATTGGCTGGAATTCCTCCGAGTAATAGTACGACCACTTCAAGAGCTTGTCTTCACAGGATATTATCATGATGTATGTGTGCAGAATAATGATATTTTTTTTAACCTGTGGCATAAACATGTTAGAACGAAAATGAAAATTAACATTAGTTTTAAGTTTTAACTAGGGAGCCTACTTATTTTCTTCTTGGAATTTCATTTGTGTGTGGGAATGTTGGAATGTACTTATCCATGCATATTTTCCAACTTGAACTTCTTTCATTAGTATTACATTTTTTTCACTCCTGAGTAAATTTCCTGGGAGTATATGCTCCTATATTGAAAGTCAAATCAATAACCTTTTGCTTGATGAGTCAATTGGTAAATATCTCTGTGTTGTGTGAGAGGTTCCTTTCTCCTGCATGTGTTTCTGCTGAATTCTTCTCAGGTGGGGTACTGAATCAACTCATCATATTTGCCAACAATTTGTAGTACCGATTCTTTCTTAGATACTGATGATGATTTCCAGAGATTTATCTCACTTAGATATTGACAAATGAGGTTCCAATTGAAACATTGACAAATATTGATGAGTTGAACCACTGCCTCAGAAAAGAGTCCATCTGAATTTGCTGTGTTTCTATATCTTCCCTGTTGCCAAAGCAGTTTTATCAGTGTTCAAGGGAACTGTATGTTAAGCTCTTAACCCAATGCTGAGACTTCAGTTAAAAGCAGAAATTTTCAATTTATGCTAACTCCACCATTCTTAGCTGCAGCTAAAGTATTTCAAATTTTGCAAATTCTGTGAAGAGTATTTGCAATTTGACATTCCTGTGTACAGCTCACTTTTAGATCCACTTTTCTTGATGTCTAATTACTTGGATCCTAGAGTAATATTTTGTAATGTGCTCTTCGTTTCACAGCGTTTATGCTGTTCTTAATAGGATTTTACAATGCATATTGATAAAAATGACTCTGACAGTGAGTGTGTGTGAAGGTAATATAGTTACTATTTAGTTCATCACAGTTCTTTGTTAACCTCAAGACAAGGGGTTGTGGGATTCATTACTTGGAAAATATCAAGATATATAATGTACTAATTGTGCACAATGCTCATATAAAGGATACACATTTCTCAATGAAATTTGTTGCGTATATAGGTCTTTTAAAATGTGTCATTTATCATAAAAATATAAGTAGTGGTATACGTAGCTGGGTGGCATTCATGCCAAAAACCATGAGTTTTCATGATGGACTTGAAAGTCATGCTGCGTAAAGGGTATGGGAGGTAAGGATGGGCCCAAAGTGGTCCAAACAATTCGCCCTGGTCACCTTCAGATGAAGCTGGTGCTTTTGGAAGATCTCTTACAAAGCCAGTGAGGCTTATTAGTAGTCCATCTCCCCAGGGGTTGGATCCCCAGCCCAAATATTTCCACCCTATCTAAGGTAGTCACCTTTGCTAGGCTCCCAAGTGACAAAGTCTACGCAGATAAATAACCAGCTGTTTAGCTTGCTTGTGTTATGTCCAGTCATTAACAATACATATTTATATAATATCTGCCCTTTTTAACTGAATTTATTCCTAATGCTGAAATATTTTTCTTTCATTTTCTGTTTTCAGGCTTATAATTATTTTAATGATCGATTTATGTTTGTGGCTGATGCTCCTGTTATAACTACTTGGTGCTTTTCGTTTAACTAACCATGTTTACGTCATCTGTTTACTGCAGCAACCACTGTGTCTACTAATGTAATCAAGTGACATTTTCCTTTGTTTGTGCCGTGTTCTGCTTGCATAGTTGAGTTGTCCATATTAATGATACTAATTTTTATCAACCTCCCCCACTGCAAGGATATGCTTCACTAAAATGTACTTACGTCTTCTTTTTCTCATTTCTCTTTTCTTCCTGTCTTTGAAACACCTTTCTTTACATTCCAAATTCAAACTTATGATCATTTAAAAAAAAATTACACCACTTCAATCATGGGCTCAAAATTTTTCTAAACCCTGAAAATTTTTCCATTTTGATCGGATGTGTTCAAATTTCTATATATCTGCTTTGCCCATTCCTCATTAACTTCCTACTTCAATCCACATTTCTGAATGCTTTCACTCATACCGGAACACAATATTTCATGCCGCCCTGTGCGTGCATGGAAAAACATGTAGGATGAACGAATTGAAGGTGGATACGAGCAAGTGCCTACCAGAGATATCCATATGAATCAGATTGGGATGGAAAAGCAGTGGGACCATTTTCTCATGGAAATAGTGAGACCTCTTCAAAGGAGGGTGTATGATGGCTACACACAAGTAAGACTGACATTTCCAACTGCATCAGTCATCTCAGTATTGCTGTTATGAAGCTCGAACAGTTTAGATGGTCGAGGACTTATCTTTTAAAGCGCACTTTTTCTCTTGGGGGTGGTGATCATATTTTGCCGGCACAACTGTTGAATAACTGGTTCGGGGTTTGGCCATATGTACTGCTTAACTCTATTTTATAATGATATAAATCGTTAATTTTGGTGTTTTCCCAGCCAAGTCCTATTTTGTTTCTGCCATCATCACTTCAAGTTCATGTATACTTGTGTAGGGAATGTACTTTTTAAAGTACCTACCTTCTTTACATGATTTATTATTTCCCGGAATGGTATTTTTTTGACATACCTGACCTATTATGCTCCTTCTCTTGACTTATCCAAACTATGTTTGAAGATCCAGTCTAAAATTTGTCCCTACTCATAGCCTTTCGTCAGTGCATCAGGGTTTAATAATGTGAGTGTGGTCATGAAATCCAATTTAGATGTGATACTGTGTAGGGGATGTACTTTTTAAAGTACCCTCCTTCTTTACATGATTTATTATTTCCTGGAATGGTATTTTTTTTACATACTTGACCTATTATGCTCCTTATCTTGGCTTATCCAAACTATGTTTGAAGATCCAGTCTAAAATTTGTCCCCACTCATAGCCTTTCGTCAGTGCATTAGGGTTTATTAATGTGAGTGTGGTCATGAAATCGAATTTAGATGTAATACTGTGAATCAGTTGCTTTTATATCTTGTCACTTATTTCTGTTCCCTTACTTCCTCAAAATTAGTTATGAAATAATGAGACGTATAAGGATTCAGTAAAATCTTGATAATATGAATTCACTGGGGCCAACAAAATTGGCACTGGGTTATGTCAAATGTCTTAAGGAATTGCCACTAAGGAATTGTTTTCAGCGGTAGGGTCCAGCATTTTTCGAGTTCAGAACAAAAATAGGATTGCAAATTTTGTCCGGCCATGAATGTCTTTACATACTGGGGAAACTTGTATATTTTGTTCCTATTCTTCATTTTTTGTTTCCCCTATCTCTTGTTGACCACTATAAGTAATCAGGCATCCTTTACCCCAGTAGGGCAATCAACTATGTACTTGTGCTTCATAATGTCACACTCTGGAACACCTGAAAATTGCACCCCATGTGACCACACGGCAAATTTCATCAATGTAGTCGGGGCAAAAAAAAAAAGAGAATTTAATGAGCTCAAATCCATTCTGCCATGTTCATTCTTGGTCCACCACCAATTGTTCCTTGTCATTTACATCTTCCAGTCTTTCCATCCAATGCAAGATACAGTTAAAGGTGCACAAGTGAAACCAACCACCATTATGAAGGCGTAGTTAATAACAGTTTTTTTGCTGAGTTTTTCTCCCTTGCTTGCAAAAACAATTACCGTATTCCTCCGAATATAGTCCCCCTCTGAATACCCTGGTGAAAATGAACTGTTCGCTTAACTGTTCATAAGCTGTGCACGTACTGTGCAAACAGTTCGCAAATTTTCTGGGCCGTTCATGAAGTGTTTGGGAATTGTTCGCACGCTTATATATTCGTTCGTTGTTATATATAGTCCCCCCCCCCCCTAATTTTGAGGCTTCAGTTTTGGGAAAAGTTATAAAAATGCGTTTGAATATAGTCCCCCCTTCACTTTTGCCACAGGCATTTTTGGAAAAAAAGGGGGAACTATATTCAGACATATGCGGTATTAAGTACTTTTTCCCAGGGACTGAGGTGGAGGTTTGCAATTGTAAAAAATTTTATGTTTTCGAAATTTTGTCTTTTCAAATGCATTGTGCATTTTACATATGCTTTCTGTCAGTACCGAAAGTTTGCTTCCTTTTATAGAAACTTCCTCTCATTTTGCTTTGTAAAATCAGAGTTGGATTTTCTGTATTCTGTGAGCATTACATTCGTTCATTATGGTTTTTTCAATGCATTATGCATTTGATGGTGAAAATTCAAGAGACTTATTTACATTTTGTCCTAATGATTTTTTTTAACTCGATAGAAACTGAATTGCAATTCCCTTGAGCCTAAATATGACAAGATGAAGTTTTTTTGTCTAAGTATGATGCATTATAGTGAGGGAATTAATGAGAGTTCAACCATTTGCAAAACAAGTTATAGTGCTAGGTTTCGTTGAAAAATCTACTCCTGAGTTTTCATTTTATTTGCCAAGTAAAAAATGTGGTTATCATGAAATATGGGAGTGTTTGGGATTGATTAATTTCTGAGTGAGACTTAATAAAGAAGTGATGCTAAAAATCGATGTACTTTTGAAATTGCCGTCTTCTACTTGTGTGCTACACAAGTGCTGCAGAGCATGGCATCAAAATTTATAATGGGGATAATTTTACTTATTACAGCATACTCCCGATTATCCGGGCTAATGATGGGGAGAGGCAACACGAATAATTGGAAAACATGAATAATCCAAACATTCACTCTTATTTCTTGTAATTTTCATAATTTACGTTGATCAAACAATCTATTAATTATGAAACATTAAATTGATGATGCGCATGGTCTGTTATTAGCTATCCGGAATAATTTAGAGCTTTCTTTTCCCGACCGCGATCTTTGTTCATCATTGTACTCGTATTCTTACTGCTCTATATAATACATGGTTTCCGAAAAATGCAAACCCATGTGGCATCATGGATTCAGAAAATTGGTTTGTACGAATGCTTCAAAACCGCTGCGCGAAGTCGGAAACTATACTGTCAGTCACCACGCTACATAGTCGCATCTCGCGTAAGTTGCCTGGTATGCAACTGCTGTGGGACGCGGTTCTGTGATCACTGAACACAATCACGTGCCATGACGTTTATACAAGATGAACACGGAGCTTCCGTAAACATAATGGGCGTGCGATCACCCCATCGCCCAGCAGCGTTTATAGGAAACCTGGACTTTTGGCAACTCGTCTACACAGGCGAGTGCCTGGCTGTGACTTATGCTATCTCTACTTCACTTCTACTATCCCTTCCTCTCCAGTTTGACCTTGACTAGTCACGGCGTAATTATGTCCGAGTGCGATGTAATCTCCTGTTCCTTTGGGCCGTATTCAACCGAATGCGAGGCCACATTAATAATTGTGCATTTGCAATGTGAAATATGCAATTATAGACCATGGACAACATATCTCTCAATTTGCAATTGGTTAACCAATGAAGAATCTTCTTAATTAATCAAGAGCTTTTTTCCTGCCGCTGATCGTCATTTGCATGCTGCAGCAGATTTCCAAGTAAACTTGAAACATTCCTTGTCGAAAAGTAAATAAAATAATTCCAGTTTATGAAGAGGATTCTAACGGAAATAATAAGCCCAGTGTAGCCTTGCATTAAAATACAAATATCCTGGTGCTTTTGCGTCCGATTAATTTTTTATAAAGGTCGCGGAAAACATCGATAAAGTGTAAAACTAATGCACGGATAAACCACAAAATGGATAAACTGCAGTCGGATAATCGGGAATCTGCTGTATTCATATCAATAATTTTATTGAAATCAGAGTACATATATGTTCTAATAGTTGTATAAACTTCTGTCAGAGAGTTTTGATGTCTTCATCATCTGCTGCTTAATTGATCACGCACCCTCCAAGGAGAAGTTCAAATCTTTGATGCCGCTCTTTTGGAAAATTACGCATATTGAGGAATGAAAATTAGAGAATCTTTTTGCTTATATATTCAGTGACCTTAGATGTTACTTTTCCAATGCATATCTGCCTGTTTGTAAACTCTTTGGAAATATTATTTTTGCATGCTGTTGTGTTCTTAATACAGTTGTAATGTTGGTAATTTTTCTACATGACATTCTGAATTCGAATCGAATTCGAATAGCATAGCAGATGATTTACATTTATGAATTATTTGGCCTTATTGTCCTTCGCAATATGCAGAAACTGATCCTAGGAAAACATGTTTTGTTATTTAGCCAGGAAAAGGTGTCATGAAATGGAATTTAGTTTCATGCTATGAGACATTTACTTACTTAGCAAAGAAAAATGAGATTGAATTAGTAATTGCTTGTGTCAGTGCAGTTAAGATGATGATTTCATTGAGCCATTTGTATGAATTTCAACATAACATTTTCAAAAGGCCGTAAATTAGAGGTGGTTTCTGGTCTAAATTTGAGGGTGGTGTAGAGAAACAGGACTGGTTTAAGCAGTAAACAAAGTACGTGGTTGCATTGGACACTAAGCAAAAGGAGGCACCTAAGTGCTCAGTCCAATGTTCAGTGCCAATCACACAAGGAGGTTTGAGGGTTTCATTTGAGGGGAGGGCAGAATATTGATCGCTTACACTAGAAAAATGTCTAGAACCAGCCCTGAGCAGAGGTGATATGCAATAGCTAGAATTAGATGGTAAATGGTGAGATATTATCCCTGATTTTATCTGACTTGGAAAAGTATAAATTTTGTGGTTTATTTATAGATAGCCACAGGGTCATGGCATTTAAGCATTACCAACAAATTTATTTTGAAGCTCTTTGACAGATTCAAAGTGCTCAGATCTTTTATGATTTTTGTTACTGTTTTCAAAATTGGTAAATTGGAAATGTATCGTTTTAAGTGTGTAATACAGATTTTATGTTATTTATGGGTGATTCTTGTGATTTGCACAGAGTAGCTCAACTTTGGAAAAATATCCATTTGAATGCCACAGGCTTTGCTACCCTTAACTCATACATTTGGAAGCAATAAAATGATCGTAACAATAGATAACATTACATCATCCTACATTTTGTCTGCTGTACTAGTTTCCTTCTGTATTATTCGTTG
The DNA here is from genome assembly GCF_921293095.1 of Ischnura elegans. NCBI lineage: Eukaryota > Metazoa > Arthropoda > Insecta > Odonata > Coenagrionidae > Ischnura > Ischnura elegans. The sequence continues at coordinate 59,384,953 of NC_060253.1, forward strand.
TGACTGCTGATTAATTATAATGAAAAAGTTTCCCTGTGACATGCACTTATTGTTCCCCGATTTTGAGACAGAGTTTGCATAATAAATTCATGTTTTCATTGCTCATGATTGACCTCTTTTTGTGCTTCATTATCATCATCATGTTGTAAATACCAGCTGCAGTTATGAATGGTGGTGTTTTATTTGAAAATTTTGCTTTACATCTTTAAAAGGAGTGGTGCATGGAATACTTAAGTGAATGACTAAATTTAGTTGACTGTTTATCTACTGCTTGAAGGGATCATTGATTGTCACTCAAGATCTTGTACATGCTAGTACCACTATCCTCATGGACTTAATATAGTTTATCTTTAACATATTATAAATCATCACCTCTGTTCCAGTCTTTAAAAATTTATCTGCTTTCAATAATTTGCTTAAAATTAACATAATATGTTATGCAGTTCCTAAAAAGCATGCCTCTATTTTATACAAGTACATACAAATTTAAGCCTGTCAATACCAATTATTTTCTCCTTTTTAATACAAATGTGCATGAGTTTGATAGTGTTCAATAATCACTTCAACATTTTAAACTTTAGGTGAGGTCAATAAACATTAACTTTTTCTGTGTATTATTTTCCCCTGAAGACTTATTTTGGAGATACTGTGGTTTAAAATAATTTAGATAGAGTTATTGCCATAGTAAGCACTTAACTAGGTTGCACTATTGATTTTGGCCTTTTATGTAAATATACAAAGCAATATAAAATCTTAACAGTTAATGGCATGAATTAAAACCATAGCAGTACAAAAGGGAACTCACCTTTTGTTGACTGTGAAATTCTCTTATTCCTGAGTATCCTTCTGCACCTCCATTAACTCACTGTCTTTTCTCTGCTCCCAACCTTCTTTTTCCTTGCATGAAGCCTTATTAGTACCTGTTATAACACCCTGTCCTTGTTTATCCTCTTTCAAAAGACTCCAGTCTCAAGGATAGATTTTTTCATTTTCGGTTTAATCTGATTAATAGTGGTTATGTTGTGATTAGTTTGTTTTTAATAGTGATATTTTGATATTTTTGATGGCATAATCAATATTCATTTGAAAAAAATTTCAATTTTTTTGTGTTCATTTTGATGAACAATGATGGAACAGGACCCAAATCATAACTCTTTTTTGAGGTTTTTCGTGCCTACATTATCATTATTTATGCTTTTTAAATTTTTAGGATTTTAAACTTCTTTGATGTGGGTCCTGTAGTAATTTTTGGGTAAGGCATTTCATTGGCTTAAACAGTTGGGTTGCAATGATGATTCATGCATATTTGAAAAATTTCTCTCTTCAAATCTTCAGTATTCATCGATTTTCTTTTGCTAAATTTGGCCTTAATATTGACTTTAAATTTCAAAACGTAAAAATGATTATGAATAAAATTGTGTATGTATATATTTCAAATTTTATAAATGTTTTGTCTCAGCTATTACTTAATTTTAATGGAAAGCTCAATTTTATTACTAATTTAAAGCTAAACGTGCTTGAATTATGTTGATTATTAATGAGATTATTTACATGTAACTTTTTTTCAGCCTCCTAGATCACTCATGAATTTTGTGGTTAGATATAAACCAGATGAGCAGCCATTCTTACGGCCACATCATGACTCATCAACATATACCATAAACATTGCCCTAAACACAGCAAAGGTGGATTATGAGGTGAGCTCTTTGATAATTAAATTTCACATTGCATTTTTATGCCCCACTGTGATGTTGAATTACCGTATTTCTCTGAATATGGTCCCCCCCCCCTAATTTTGAGGCCCCTGCGCTTCAGGAAAGAATTTAAAAAATGGGTTTGAATATACTAGTCCCCCCTTTACTTTTACCACGGGAATTTTTGGAAAAGAAGGGGGGACTATATTCAGACAAATACATATTATGGTTGCAAGTTTGCTGCTATCCCATCCCTGATTATAATATTTCTCTTTTTGGCTTCTGTTTGCTACATGATATAATTATGCTATAGATAAATAATATATTAATAAATTAGGCTTTTAGAACGGTAATTATATTTGGGAAAACAATTAAACTTGGCTAATTTGATGAGAAATGCCCACATTGATTCATATGACAAGTTTCATTACTTCAAAGCCAATTCTACTCATTTTTCTTCTGAGAGTGACTGGGTCTGCAGTTTCTAATATATATTTCAAATATCTTTGCGACTGAGGGGGAGGTCAAGTTTTTTGGGGAATGAGGGTTGAGGGCTCTCCATTTTCTTTATAGTGTAGCAGTGTATAAGGTCCTCCTAGCATTGTATTCGTTCGGTCACTCAAAAATGGCATGAAGTGCTGAAGTCGGGAAATAAAAATGTCTGGAAAATTACGAAGTGTGACTCTTTCCCTTAACCCTTTCGAGACGGCAGAGTTTTCGTCTTAGCATGACGGCTGTACTGAGCCCCAAGAGACTTCTTTCTCGTGGTACGGAGTATTTTTGGAGGACATTCGTTAAGAAGGGTCTCGCTGAACCATTTTCGACCCCTCCACGCAGGGACTTCGCATTATCTCGGACTCCGAGAGTAGTTGTGCTCCCTCCTTTCCGGGTTTACGACCATACCTGCGGCATTGGTTCGCGGTCAACTTATGTATTGCTTATATGTATTTAGCGAATGGATTATTGTTGCTTGCACGTATATTACAGCCTTTGAATTGAATTCCTCATTTTTATCTGAGCATTGTCAAATTTTAAACGAAGTTCTAAGGCCATTATTAACGCATTTAACACAGCATCAATTTCCATGTTGATGTTTATACATAACTCGAGATATAAGTTAATATTTGTCGTAGAATTTAGTTTAAAAATTGTAATCGCTGCTGAAAAGACAAATAATTCAATTCTTAGTGTATATTTCTTGAGAAGTGAACGAATATTTATTTCGAAAATTGACTGTATAAATAATTGAATGACTGCTATCCCGTACCGCTGAGAGGGGTTCTAAAAGATGAAGGGTCCGGGTACCTGCTCCCGGATCCCGAGGGTTAATCCTAAACCCCGAAACGTTGGGTCCCGAGACAAAGACGTCGTAAACCCACGACCATCCTAAAAGGGGGGGAGCTAGAAAACGTATACATACGGCTTTCGATCGCCTGGCCGGGAAAATCTCACACGTATATGTACGCCCGTCGTCTCCCGGGTCAGTAAACGTCCACACGTATATATGTATACGTGTACAGTAGGGAAAAGGTTAACATCTGGCAAAATTCTGACGTTTTCAACTGCCTATTTTGGAGACACCGATCAGTGTAGCACTCAACCAATGCTCTCCTATTGCCTGTTGAAATTAATATTCTTGAGCACGTGAATTTATTTAACACATTCGATGCGGGCCAGATTTTCATGAACGTCATAAGAATCGGCCGATAAAATAAGAAAGAAAAATAGAGGGAGGTTTTCGTGCCATAACTTCTGATCAAGTACTGCTATTTACAAACGGCGCACACAGGTCGAAAGAGGGAAGCTTGCTAACGGCCATTCACATGATCAGAAGACTCGGAAGTGGATATCAATCACGTACGGAGGTGGAGAAAGGCCCCCATCCGACCAAACAATATACTTCAAACAATATCATATGTTTTTATGAGAGTCTTCAAGGTATTCAGTAGTGACTCTGTAATAGCACCTTTTGAATTGGATATTTTTAATCTTCAATTTAAACAAAGCAGGTGAAGAGATGGCTTTAATTTCATCTGGAATATTATTAAAAATTGCAGAGTTGTTTGAATTGCAGAGTTGAGAGAATTAATTGTATCTTTTTTGCTGTTTACTAAGGTCTCGTTCATCAAGTTTTTTACTTTCAACTGTGGTAGAATTACTTAATTATAACAGTGGTAGGGGCCTTTCAGGCTGAGAGTACTTGAGTATTGCTGAGTGTGTATATTATTTCTGGAGTATTTGTAGAGTATGAATGGGAAGGGGATAATCCCTTTGCACGAGAAGGTAGCCGGGGTTCCCACCCTTCCTAATGAGTCACGTGGTGGCTGGTGGTAAGATGGTTTTTGAGACATTCTTTCCTTTCCATTCACTGACAAAGTCGTTCGAGAAAACCAGGCAGCGCCCACCTCTCTCTCTCCCCATCCCATATCCCGAATGTCGTAGGTCCCACCTCCTGCCGGAATTTCTAACACGAATCTCTTATTTTTCTTTTTGGAATTCCTGTTTTTATTTTGGCTGCATTTTCATAGTGACTGATTGCTTTCATTTATTAATTGTATCTTTTTTGCTGTTTACAATGGTCTCGTTCGTCAAGTTTTTTACTTTCAACTGTGGTAGAATTTATAAAATAAAGACCCATGTTTATTTTCTCAATCCATTGCCTGTGTTTTGAGCTATTCATGCTGTAAAATCAATGGACTTATTCATACACTATGGGCAAAAATTCTGCCATAATTTTGCAAAATCTATCGGTAATGAATATAACATTATAGATTCATTTTAGATTTTCAACCCTCATCACCATAAAAGGCCATGTCCTAAGGATCCAAGGTTGACCCAGAGGTCTCAAATTTTGTGGACCTTATTTTGAGTTAGTCCCTCAATTTTTTTAATGAGGAAATTTTCCCTTCGATTTTTTAAATCTGCCCCATCATCCAAGAAATCCAATGCCATTTCTGATTTTTATGGTAGACAACCAACTTAATTGGTCGCAAATGTAATAAGATTTTTTAATCATTTTTTACAGGGAGGAGGTTGTAATTTCCTACGGTATAACTGTTCTGTTGTTGATACTAAACTTGGATGGATGCTGATGCATCCTGGACGATTAACACACTACCATGAAGGGCTTCCTGTCACTAAAGGAACTAGGTATATCATGATATCATTTGTGGATCCATAAGTGATATTAACTGCTTGTGCTGGATTACTTAATTATGACTTAGAATTTGATAAATTTATTAAAATTTGAAAGTCACTCAGAGTATTTGAAACTATGCTGATACAGGTCAATAAGTTGTATTATTTGGCTTGGTAATTTGGAAAGGGGATGATCCTGAATAGCAATAGTAAGTGATATCAAAGTTTTCAATCTCCTCTATTCTATAAAACCAGTGAGAAATATTAAGCATTGGCATGCCTGATCAAGTGGTAAGACTGGTTGTTTAATATTTTGTAAGATTTTGTATGAAGCCCACTGTGTTCAAATGCAATATGATATATTTTTGCACCTGCAAAAATGTATTTCAAGGTTGTACTTTTTATGCATAGAATGAGCATTCATTCTAGGAAAAGCATTTATGCTCTGTATTTAGTCAGCTCTTCTAATCCCTGCTAACATAGATAATCAGATCTACTACAGACAAGGGGAAAGAGCGATTAAAATCTAGTAATAATGCATGTAAGAAACTTCTCAAATTACACAGTCCATAGCTCTTTCCAATAATCATCATGATGAGCTTGCCCTCCTCGGTAGGATGTGTCAAAAATTGAACTGTCTTGCCTTAAATATCTTCCAAATTTTTTATTATTCTTATTTTTTTGTTTTTTTGCTGCTTTAAAAGAGTACCATTAACATAGTCGTTTAAAAGCCATTTTCACATTATAAGAACTCTACATTGAAGAATATGCTCTTTGTTATAGCTTCAGTTGATGTAACTTAGTGATTACCTCACGTCTCTATGATGTATGTGATTGCACTACCTAAACTCATGTCTGTATGTGCTTCTTCTCCTGTTTTTGATAGCTTTGAAAGTACTTATTGTATCCATATATCAAGACATTCTCTGTATAGTGCAATATGGTAATGATGTGAAATATTTAATATGTCACTAAATTAGTTTTCTTAAATATAGCCTGACAATAAAGCTATTCATTTTTTTTAAAATGGCCTTAAACATATTAATTATTCTAATTCGGGATGGTCGTATTGGATACCTTGGATGCAAATATCTACAAATATTACCCTTCACCGCATACCTACTTCGGATCCAAATTTGCCGAAGGCATTGGATCTGGATCCAAAATTTAAATTAATTCAATTAATTTAAATTAAGAGACTGCAACATTTTAGGCAAAATACGGCATGCATGTAGTGTGACTCTTTCCAAGGCATTGAACAACCATCAAGAGAATCTCAACGCCATAGGATAATAACCACGTCAAAAGTGACTACATCACAGATTTTAAAAAAACACCCTCGGCCTTACATCATTCCATGCCTCTGATATTTTTTTCATTTCTGAGACCACACAGTCCATAAATCACTATCTTCTAAGGAAAATATCATGTTGCATGAGAACAATGGAAACGCGTTTCATCCCTAGCCTATCTTGCCCACTGACTTTTTTCATCCTACCTGCTTCAATTCTCCGTTTCTGGAGAACAAATGCTAGGTGAGTAACTTACTGAACCCGAAGATGTCTTGATAGCTTTCGGCTATTGGACGAGAGACAACGGATGATGAGATTAAAAAAATAATGAGACCAAACCTGTCTCATTTCTAACATCATTAATGTTTTAGATCACGTGACTTATATTGATATTCGAGCACTTTTAATTAGCATTTAATGATGCTTGTGGAATGCTAGGAGAGTTTTGGCATATATGTTTGGACTCGTGAGAAAATTGTCTATGCAGTGAGACTTAACTATAGTATGATGAACAAATTTCATGCATGTTCCCCATTTTGTTGCCACAAAATTTCTTATGTATAGGTACATTCGTAACCAAAACAAAAAAAATATGAATAAAATGTAAATAAAAACTTGTAATAAAAAACACACACAGAGTAATATTTCTCTTATAAAAAAAGTTGAGGAAAGTGCGTTCTGGCACTGCTAATGTTGATGTCACTGGTCTGGACTGTCTTTCACTCTGCTGCTGCTAGGGAGAGAAAAATAGTTGGAATGCTTTTTTAATAATGGAGTGGTTTAAATGAAGCTGGGTATGGTTGAACTCCTTCATGTCTCCACGAATAGATAGTGTATGTAGAATACTGAAATGTGGTAAGTAGTGCACCTCATTCATGGACAGTATCAGCTCTGGAAAAAAAGTAGCTGTGACCTGTACTGGAGTAGAAATTGATTAAATTTAAGCAGGTCATTGTCAAATGTCATTGCAGGTCAATTTAAAAGCCTTGATGAGGGTCATGTAACTACAATGATCAGAGATGGGCTATATCAAAAATAAATGTTTTTCATACTTTTGCACGTACATCGGAAATACAAATTCTGATATTATTTTCCAACCTAGATATGTATTTGTAAAAATTATTTTGTAATTTAAAGGTACTCTTGTAAAAATGAAATAAATTTGTGGTTAAGGCCATTGTCGGCTACAATGCTGTTGCTGCCCCTGAGTGTAGGCAAAGACGAATTCATAAATTAGGGGCCCATAAATTCACTGTGGCCACCCTAGCTCAGTAAGCCTTGCTAAAAATTGGGTCGGTTGATGGTTACTTGTGATAGGTAAGAATTTTTGCATATCACATTTTAACCCTAATACGGGCAAGGTGAGTCTCTTGGACTCATCTCATCACATTTTTGAGAATTTTATTATGTATTGAAATGTCAGCATGTTGTAAATTTTTTACTTCTTCTAATTGTATATTTCCTATAAATTAGAGTAAACTTCTTTCGGAATTAAAGTAACTTAGAAATATATTTTTCCCCTGAATTCCTACAAATCCGGGCAAGGTGAGTCTGTTTGCACGAAATGTAAAAAGTAATATGCATTTTACAAATATTTGGTTTGAATTGTCAAAATAATGTAAAATTATCACTACGTACATGTAACGATAAATATTTGGTGTTTTATGTAGTGAAAACAGAAAGAATTAGTCAAAAGGGTACACTGTACTCGCTGTTTGACTATGTATGAAATTAATAAGTATTGAAAAACTTTTATTGAACAAAAAATAATCAATTTTATGTTAAATGATTCTATAATGCACAATATGTACAAATTGATGTGAAAAGTAATATTTTTCACTGCTTAAGAGTTTAAATTAAAAGTATAAGTTAAAAGAGTCCATTGGACTCACCTTGCCCAATTACGTCAGAAAAATATGTTGCCCGTATTAGGGTTAAAGGAGAAAAATTTCAATAGATTTTAATGTGGAGGCTTAAAATTTTGAACTTCACTGTCCTAAGGTAGATACTTATTGGTATTTTAGGAAAGGAATTTTTAAACAAAATTCTATTTTGTGTATAAACAAGGATTTTATTTGGTAATTTGTATTTTGAGTATGAACAAAATTGAAGAGTGATAAGTATTTTGTGTTGGAAACACAGTTAAAAGATATTTTGCCCACATCTTCATGTGGTCATTCTTAAATAAGTAGGATGACTCCTAAAAAAAAGTGGATTTTATGATGTAAACAGCTCTCAGGTTCCCATCCTGGATCCTTCATCTCCATCCTTGCCGACGTTTCAATGAATGACTTATTTATCGTCATCGGCTGTTGATGCCGGTTCTCGAGTGGCCAGGTATATTATATAGCATGTCTCTCAGGTGAGGTCAGTTCCTATTGGTGGATGCATTTTTACTTTTTCGTGCCATATTTAGGATAGGGTTCTAGGTCTTACTCAAGTGGAATCCTTATCTTGATTGCCTCCTTTGCAAGTCGGTCCGAATCCTTTGGAATGGCCCAAAAGTTCTGTTTCCTTCTATTAAATGGCATGGTTGAGGTTGATGGAATCCTGAGTAACAGCTAGGCTGACATAGTCGGAGGTGCTGCTGATGCTCCGTAACACATTCAATGCAGACCCGATTTTCATGAAAATCATTAGAAACGGCCGATAAAATGAGAAAGAAAAATAGAGGTTTTCGCACCATAACTTCTGTTCAAATACTGCTATTTACAAACGGTGCACACGGGTCGAAAGAGGGAAGCTTGCTGAAGGCCATGCACATAATCAGAAGACTCGAAGTGGATATGTATTAGTCACGTGAGGAGGTGGAGAAAGGGCTCCCGGCCCAACCAGCAGAGCACGTTAATTGGCGTGCTCCGTATCTTGGCTTGGATGGGACCACGTCAATTGATGTGCTCGGCGCTGAATGTGTTAATCCTTGTTTCGATTGTGGATTTTACACTTGCAAAATTTACGTATTTAATCTTAAGGTTGATATTTACAATATCAGCAAACCATGCTCCCTCCCCAGAGTGCAGTAAAAACAAGGACCAAAAAAAAATACCCTCTGCTGATGATAAGGGTCTGAAGATGGGATGTCATGTTCCTTCAAAGCAAGTCAAGTTCTCGCCTGCCAAACAAGAGGACGTGGGTTAGAGTTCCACCTGGTTAGGTTCCCCCTATCCAGCACATGATTTTTCGTGCATGTGTAAATATTATCTTGTTGGAAATCTCAATAAAAAAGGCCATTGTGAGGTGTTTTTGGTGGCATGGGAATAAATAAAAAAGTCTCTAAGATTATCTGTAATCAATGGTAATTTTACAGCCTGCCTAAGTTTACTCTGAATCAATCACAGCCATTATATCCATTGGGATTGTGTTAAAATCCTGTACTGCGAGACAAAGGTGAGGGAGAGATCATTGCAAAGGAATTCATCGAGAACCAGCTTGAAGAAAACAACTTCTAGGGATGTGGGATATACATATATATAATAGGTGAGTATACACAATATATGCCCTCAGCAACACTTGGAAGCCAAGGATCCAAATGGCTTGCCATGGGCACTAACTGGCAATTCAGAGAAGACTTTACGATACGGAGTGAATAAAATATATGATCGCATGGACCTGACATCAGCCCTTAAAATGGAAACCTATGATCGGTTTCTGAAATGTTGGTAGCCATGTCAGCAATTGCCTGGTGGGAAACCTTCCCAGATGTTGTACTGCGGGAAATTAACTGATATTAGCTAAAAATTTAAGCTTTACATCAAATTGACTTTAACAGTAAATAATATTCTTACATAAAAATATGATAACTTACTTTTTTAATGGTCAGGAGTTAAGAAAAATGAATAGAGTACGTGTCTCTCCCCTCAACAAATATGTGTTGTAGAAATAATGCATTACAGCTGATTCAATTTTTGGATCTCATATTTCCCATGAGATTCATATTGGCTACCAAATATTTTCCCTTTTCAGTCTTTTGAATATTCTCCCACAACAGAGATTTTATATTTATGCATTTCAAGTCATGATATTATTTATACAATAAGTATGTAAGTACAGTTCTCTTCATTGAAACACTGAAGTTTTTTTTGCTTTGAAGGATCTTCATTTTATCTTAGCCTATTTCTGAGTTGACTTCAAAAGGCGGTATAATTGTAAGTACACGCACCATGTAGTGCAGAGGCATGTTATTACTCACCTCTAAGAAGTGTAGGAGAGACGATGCATAGTTACAAATTTCATTGAAATCCATCACTTTCTGTGCGCTGCAACTGACCATTGTACGTATGTTTTTGCTAATTTTAATTTCTCGATATCTTTTTTATCATTTCCCGCACTATGTGATTAAAATCCGTCTCTAAATTAAGTTAACAAAATTACAGAATTAGCAATTTATAAGGATGACAGTGGCCACCAAACCTTGAATTCTCTGTCAAAAGAATATATTTAGCATATAAGCAGCAATACTCAAAACCGTTCAGAAAAAAGATAAATAACACGGATGGGCAAAAATATTCGATTATTGGTGTTGTAAGCCAATGTAATGGAATGTTTGTCTCGTTGATTAATTCAGAAACCCCGCTGTGAGAACGATTTTCACGTATCAGCTGTTTTCTAACGGTAGTGTCATCTGTCAACAAGTTGGGCAAATAATCTGGTTGCGCTGAGGAGCATGGAGGATGAGAGAGAAGAACCAAGGCTCATAGAAGAAAACTATTACGCTTTCCTGAATGTGCCGAGAAATGTAACAGTCTTTCATTTTACTTAAAATATTTCGAGGCGAATCAGCCATTGATTACTTTGAATTTTCCATGGTGCCCCTATTTCCAATCGAAGTTTCCACCATAATAGTTTTTCGGCAATTGTCTTTGTCCAATTTTGCTGTCGTTTTCTTGTTAGGTGGATAACTAATTTGTTGAATTTTATTTAGGCAACAAATGAAGAAATTACCGTTGCATATAGACGGCTCAGCCGGGTGTATCATCCGGATAAGCACCTTGACCCTTCTCAGAAGAAAGAGGCGGAAATATTGTTTAACAAGACCAAGAGGGCATATGAAGGTACGTTTGAAACCAAATTGCTTTATTTTGGTTGAATAGCCATGATTAGAGGTAGATGATCAGTTGTAATATTTGTTATTCCATTCTAGTTTTGAGTGACCCTCATCAAAGAGCTATATATGATAGCGTTGGAGTTAAAGGATTACAGACTGAAGGATGGGAAATTGTACAAAGAACCAAAACTCCTCAGGAGATAAGGGAAGAATTCGAGCGGCTTGCCAGGTATTAAGGAAATGCAATGGTAGCTTAACTGCAATGCCATGAAGTTGTGTTGCATCAGTGCAACTCTGCTGTAATGTACCTTTTTATTAAGTCCTATCCTTTTCTTTCTTAACCTTCGCCTGCCCGTTTAGTTTTGTAAATTGGCAAACTGTTAGTTACTTCTCGTGAAATGAATGATTCTAATGTGTGATGCAATCGCAGGGAACAAGAAGAAAGGCGTTTGCAGATGCGGACGAATCCGAAAGGGACCTTATCGGTGAATATTAATGCCACTGAAATTTTTAGCAGCTATGAAGATGAGTATGACTATGATGAGCTAGGGTAAGTTACAGTTATCATCTTAGTAAATTTTACTGTTATAAAGTAGCTGAAAGCATTTTTCTGTTGTAAATGCCAATAAATATCCGATGCAGGCGATAATTTTACTATTTTGTTTATTATCCACATTTATCGTTGTACGTTTGACATTTGAAGTGTAGGCCATAATTAGGATCATGTCCTACTTAATACGGCGTGGTAAAAAAACACTGATCCTTAGTTTGGTTGTGCCTCATGGTTTAAGTTAGTGGCGTTGTTTTGTTAGTTAAGTTTGTCTGTTAACTATGTATTAAAACTGTGACTTTTATGTTGGTATTCTTTTATGTTTCAATAGTGGTGATCCTGTTGGAGATACAGGTTTCTCTTTACCAACTGTTGAAGTGAGTGGAATGACATTATCCCAGTCTATTGAAGCTCCTCTCACAGTTCGAGATACCCTTTGTCTTTCTGGACAGCTGTCTACGCACAATGGGGTTGGTGGTGGGTCAGTGACAGCCTCTGTGCGTCGACTTCTTCCGAACAGGGGTTGGGTCGAGGGTGAAGTGAGTGCTGGAAATGGTCCATTAATTGGAGTGCGAACATCCCGTGTTCTTACCAAGCACACATTTCTTAATGTTAATGGCAGTCTTCAAATGGGAAGAAGAGGCATTCGACCTGCATTTATGACTTGTAAGTTTGTTTTGTTCTCTAAAATTTTGCTTTTGTTTTTTTTTTTTGAGATCTTGTCATTTTACTGTACGCTGTCCTGCAAATAATATTTGCAAACTCACTATCTTAGGATAATACAATTATTTAAAACAAGAAAAGGTCCTAAAGTTTACCATGATCAGGATGTGTTTTATTCAGTGATCACCAAGTAAAATTGCTATTGAAATTAGCTGTGTCTTAAGGGTCATTAGCCCAATTCATGTGGAGTTCTTGTCCCTGAGAGTATTGGACAGCCCATAGGATTGGAATAATCTTTGGCATTGCAGCTAATGTACCAGTGATAATGGCGATAAAATGTTTGTAATATTTACCTGCTAAGTAAGGATTGGAATTGTAGGTGCATTGGAATCTCAGTTGAATCTCCTACTGTTGAGCCATGAAAGGAGGCTTGCACAATGTAAATACATGGATTTTCATGCAAAGTCACTCTCAGTTGTATGATCTTTACTTGTAAGACTTTGTTGACCTAGTTGTACCATGCAAAAAGCATAACCATGGTCATGGTCATATAAATACCATATCGATACTCTTTTATATGTTAATGTATGTTAATTGTACGATGCTACTAATTCTGCTGACAGACATGCAATACGTCCCCGGGAGTTGGCCAATGTTAAAATGTCTCATTTCAAGCTAGTAGTCTTTAGTTGAGGAATATTCTAAATGGCTTAGCTGCTTCCATAGGTTTTATTTTAAATTTATTTGAATCCAATAATTTTATTTTATTATGCTCAACATTCACGGATTTAGGGTAGACGGTACATACAAGATACATTTTTTGCGTTTATGCCAAAATATTGCAAAAACTGTTCCTTTTATTTCATTAGTGTGTTTAAGAGAGAATGTTTATTAAGACTACTAAATAGGTTGTGTGGTTGAATGCTGGAAATTAAAAAAAATAGATTTTAGTTTTTATTATGTGGATTTATTTCCTCTGTATAATGAGATCATATCATTTATCATTTGAGTTAGTCTCGAATTAATGGTAAATAATCTCCGATAGCAAGACTTATCCTGTGTGCGGTACTCTGATATAAATGATATTATTTCTTTGAACCTGGTGCATTGAAAACCGAGGTTCTGCTGTGTATTAAGTCTGTTTTCAAGGTAAGCTCCTTTGCATTGTCCGGGATAAAGGTAGTTCATGGGTGGTTACAGGAATTGTAGACCACTGCAGGAAATTTTACGATTCTACTAGATAGAAAAGTAGATCATTATACTAGGAACTTTGACTCTGATGGGGGATGGAAAGATAAGGAGGGGAATTAGTTACAAGCAGAAATAAATAATGCTCGGTAAACATAGACGGAACTTTGGTGACGGATAGCACTCTGAGAGGGGAGTTGATCGTGGTGGACTAAACGGTATAATGGCTTCAATTAATTCAAAAATTATACTTGAAAGATCTTTCCTTTTTAAAGTTTTTTGTGGAGATAGTGTGTCTTCAGCCCCAAAAAACTCAATTTTGGATTCTTATTTTAAAGAAAAATTTTCATTTATTTAAAAGTAACATTTTAGCATGTGAAAACATAAACTTCATTTTGGTCCTTTTAAAAAGTATCTTTTCCAATTTGTGATAAACTAGGGCTGGCCTGATGTACAGCCTTGCCTCTCCCCTGCACCAAGCACTGTTAAAATGAACTAACAGGGTGGTCAACCAACCGGGAAAATTGGGAATTTTTAGTGAATTTTTAAAGTACATATCTGGAATTATTCATGAATTTTCGCTCCAACATGGAATTTCAAAATATTTTATTTCGAATTAATTTCATGTCAAAATTTGCCCATTCAACTCCTATTTTGTGGCCTTAAATATCTTTGACATAATTTTGAGTGCAGTAGCTGGGTTGAATTTATACAGCCGCATCGAAACGTTGAATGTCAGACAAGACAACAGAATCGAAATGCCTAGCACTCTTGACTCGAGTAAGATTCAAAAACACGAAGAATATAATGGCAGGTGACATTAACATCTATTTATGAGGTCGAAGCAGCTTCTTGGCTTGCATTGAATAAATTTAAATTTTACATGCAATATGCTCTAACTAACCTATTCCTTGTCCTTGTAAATACCTAAATATAATATTATTTAGAAGTATTGAAGTAATTTTGGGTTTTTTAAAATTCTTATCAATCACAGTAATCACGTAAGATCAACTGAATTGAAGAAAAACTGGAATTATGCATGAATTTTCCTGCTTGGATTGGCTGGATACCCGAAGTCCTCTCCTTATTACTTTGGTTTAAGTTTTGTGAATTTGTGGCAACTCTTATTTAACATTGGAAATAATTAATGGTACTCAAAATCTATCTTCCATGGGATACTTCCCTGACAAAGTTTTATTAAGTTTGTGATGGGTCACTTGAAAGTTATCTTTTTTTAATAATCTTATTGCTTTGCATGGGAGCAGCGCTTGGGACTCAACTGGACCAACAGACAATGGGGTACATGACATGGAGAATTGGACAGCAAAGCTCACTGGCTACTACAGTTGTTAGGCAAACCAAAGAGTCACACCTGACTTTCTCAATCCAGTTTGGAATTCCACATTCATATGCATCCTTATCATATTCTCACAAAATCTCAGTGCCTCAAGAAATAAAAGTCAGAGGTGCAGTGCGGTACGTCAGTACACTTTATTGCCTTTTTTACGTGTGAAGTATTTAGGATTACTTGCTGCTTTTGATTTTTAACTGTGCATGGCTCATCAGGCTTATTTCTTCACAGTGCTTTATTAATGCATGTTGTCTATTTCTTAGGATTACCTATCTTGTGAATGATTGTGCTTTCGAAAAAAATAAATATTTTGCTGTTTTTTTTAAATGTTGGTTTGTGGCTTCCGTAATTTTTAATTGAACTGTTATGTACTTCTAATTGATAACTATACTATCAAAGTTGATTAAGTTGGATTTTCTATAGATTAATAATTTCACTGGTGTTCTGGAAGGAATGATGAAATTTCGTACATTTGTTTCATATATTCATAATGTATGTTCAGATTCTCCCTCAAAGATCTCTCAGATGAAGTAAATGAATGTACATGAGTATTTCATTAGTCTGAGAGTTCCTGGATTAAAATTTAAATCTTTTTAAACACTCTTATTTGGTGTGTAACTTCAAATATCTTATAAAAAGCTATAACTGCAGGATGTGTTGAGGAGATCTTCATATGATAGAGGGGTATTTATTTAAACAATTTGAAGTAATTCCGGAATATAGTTATAAAGTGTGTATTTTAATTTCAACTGTGAATTCCATCTTTAGGGCTGGAACTTTTGGTGCTGTCCTTGAATATGGTGTGGAGAAAAAGGTTTCGAAGCATAGTTCTCTATCTGCTGCTGTTTCCTTTGGTGTTCCCAATGGAGTGACATTAAAGATCAAGTAAGTTTTAGAATCAAATTGTCTTTGAGGTCTTACAGTGGCATTATATGCATTGTGGCACCAGCCATGCAAATCCAAAATTTGACTCCTTGAAGGTCTGTAGTAATATGCTCAAAACATGGTGCAGTGGAACAGCATTAGTGTGATTATGGCCTAATATGGTGTGATAATGGTGTATGGCCTGACTCCTGCCAAAACAAGAGATTACTGGGGCATTGATTATCAGGGGCAGAGGGTCATGTTATGAATTGCATGTAAAAAATGTGGTTATACAATACCCTTTTGGAGTAGGCTCTGACGTTGGGAGAGATTCAATCTTTGTAAAACCTTCTTTGCCAGTGCATCTATCTCTGTAGTCACTAGCGATCAGTTAGGAATGATATTAATAGGGATTGCTAAGTATGCATTGCACTGTGATAACTGCAGTCCAATTGTTGTACCAATTTATGGGTAAAATATTGCAGCATTATAAGTTGGGAATATTCGATCTTCTTTTGTTCCCCGAACGATCGAGAGTACATTCTTACCTAAGTGAGTTATTAATGTAAGAGATATAATTTATCTTCCTCTTCACTTCTTACTATTTAAAAAAAACAAACTATAGACAGAGTATTATTTGGTGTGAGAGGGCAAACCATTACAGCAAAAGCACTTCATGAATGCGGAGCACAAAGTGCTAGAGGCTGCTTTGTTCAAGTGGTTTTGCCATCTTTGATCTGTGGGAACTCTGGTGGGTGAGCGGATGGTAAAGGCTAATGTGGAATATTTTAGTGATAAGTAGTATATTAAAAACTTCAAGTGCTCCAAAGGCTGGGTGTGCCGATTTAATGCTTGGAAGGGCACCTTGCATCATAAAATTTCTGGCATAAAGCGTGCAATTGCTGTGGATGACCCCATTCCCATTCTAGTCCCCCATCGCTCAGTCTACAGTAAGATTCCAGTGATTGTCTATTGTTGTCAGCCTTTATGGAGTGTTAAAATCTGTCTTACATCATTTGGTAACAGTGTGACATAAAATTTGCTCGTATAATAATTATTAATTTTCATTTTCAAATTCATTATTATTTTTAGGTTAACTCGTGCCAGCCAAACTTATAGTTTCCCTATACACCTGAGTGAGGATGTAGCTGCCAGTCCTGTATTCTATGCCACTGTGGCTCCAGTTGTAGTGTGGCTGGTCATCAAACGTCTTGTGGTGGATCCATATGTAATGGAACAGCAAGCTCAGGAGAAGGAGAAGCAACGACAAGTTAACAGAGCAAGGTAAATTCTACGTTATTAAGTATTATTCATCCAGTGATACCGATTTTCGGTGGTAAGATGTTACATACAGTTTGTCTTGTGCTATTCTATGATCCTTAATGCGTATGCTGAAATAAATTTCATCATCTAGTCTAAATCCATTTAAGTAATGCCATAACACTCATCCCTTGCTGCTCTACAGATTTACATCTTTATCAGGAAATTAACCTTTAGGTTTAACCTTGTTTAAAAACTTCTTGTTTCATGGAATTTTATGTTTGTATATCGTTGTACATATTTTTTTATGTTCATTAAGAGCCTTAATTTTCTAAGTAAAATTTTTATAAAATGGAGTGTGAGGAAATTTATGTAAACTATCATTAAATATCTTCTACAATTCTATGGTAAATATTTATTGAATTCAAAAGCTTGAGTAAATAATTGTAAAATTGTATATCTTTTAATTTTAGAATCCTCGAAAAACAGCGTGAAGCTCGAGCTGCTGTTGAGTTGATGCGAGCAACATTCTCAAGAATTCGTTCGGAAGAAGAGTCTCGTAAAGGATTGGTTATTGTTCGTGCTCTGTATGGAGTACTCCTCTCCACAGGACCATGGGGAAGGAATAGGACAGCTCGGCGAGGACCTCGGCCAAGTTCAGGTTCTTCAGCTATATCAGAAGAGCAAGAGGCCGGTGAGGCAGAAGAGGAACAGGAAGTTATTGATGTTACTGTTCCATTGCAGTGCCTAGTCCGTGAATCTAAGCTAATACTCTATGAATCAACTAAGGTAGGATATTTGGTATACACGTGTGTTTACTAAGAAAGGTAGTTACGAATTGTCTCGTGCTATTAAGTTTTACTCTAATTTTGGTTTATTTATTTTACAGAGTCAGTTGCCGGGATTTTATGATCCATGTGTTGGTGAAGAGAAGAGTCTATCTGTTCAGTATCTATTTCATGGGCACCTGCATGAATGTGTTGTCCAGGATAATGATCCTTTGCGGATACCGAAGCAGTGTAAGTATTTAGTATTGTAAATTTTTCAGACTCTCAGTTCTGAATGAAATTTCCATTTAGTGGAACCCATTTATAACAAGGTCCCATTTTTATCACTATGGGAGTTTTACCTTACCTATGGTGCTAGGGGTCATTTAACCCCAACTTTTTTATCTAATCAAAAGCCATTTTACTTTTTAGACACTATTTTGTCATGTAATGGTCATTTGAAAGGAAATTAATTCCCCAAGGCCGTACTCTTTGATGGGCAGATGGGAGTGAGAAGTAATAATGCTGACACGGGGAGTGATGGACAAGATAAGACACTAACTGAAAATATAAACTTGAAACTAACACACGCACAAGCACTCACTCACTCAGGTTTGTGAAAAACACGCTACCGACAGTGACCCACTCACACAAAAGAAAGGGCAAATGATAAAATAAATAAAACACGCTCTCACTCACGCACCTCGCGGGTTTGCTCCAAGGAACAAAAGGCCGCGTAGGACACACGCACTCACTCACTCAGGTTTGTGAAGCTCTCGCTTACGACAGTGACCCACTCAAGAGTACGGCCTTGGGGAATTAATTTTCTTTCAACTGTTTAACGGCCGTAGTTCGTTCAATCCCTTATATGTAATGGTCATGTTCATTCTTTATAAGCACAGCTTTGAATTTAGTACATACAGTCAAACCTCTTTATAACTAACCCCAGTCAAGTTTTTGTTGAGGTAAGGGATGGTGATCAACTGCATCCTCTAAGGCCTGTATTACAGTTGTCTTGGGATATTTTATGGTGTATGCTATACATATCTTAATGAAATTTCCACCATTATAAAAAAGCTGGAGTTTTAGATGTATTTTCCAGCTAGCCGTGGTGATGGCCATATGCCGACGAGAGGCCAATGATGAAATAAATGGTACGATAAATGATCCATAACCAAACAAAATCGAATTCATACTCTCCAATGCTTCAGTTAACATGCGATATTATAGTAAACGATTATAATATTCACAGATGTAATATTTTCCATGGTTTTGTCAAAAACAGCAGAGATAATTTATTTTTGTATGAGACCATAGCACAACTGTTCCAAGCAAAAGTGATCTAAAGAGATGCTTTGGTAGTTTTAGATAGGCAACTGATCACTTTACCTTGTTAATTCTCTAAGAAATGTGTTCGGTTGGTGGTCAAGGGATGATATCTGGAGTAGGTGGTGGGCAACACATTGTGAGGGATCTCAAGGCGTTTTGGAATGAGTTAGCAGTTATGGTGGACACCTTTCCAAGTATTTCATCAGTATGGATTTTGGTAATCCATCCCATTTTGAACTTGGGTGTTTTATTTAGAAAACTCTTAACTGTATGGTTAACCAAGTGACCAAATATCATATATTACTCCACGTCCTATGCTGTGATAATTTTTTCATTTCCAGTATTCCATTGTTGTATTTTTGGGCATCATTTTTGTCTTCTCCCATCTTTCTTGGTGGCTTCGATTATATGGGGGACATATTCAGTGTCAACTTCATTTTGTCCCAAAAGGTAGATCATGATCCCTTCTCTCTCATTGAGGCAATACATATATGCTCCACCATAATATATGGTAAATTTTTGCTTTTATCACAAGAATAATTGCCGGTTCCAATATGCGATCACAGTGAATGCAAGTGCACACTGCATTGTGCTGTTTCTTAGATGGAAACGTTCAATATTTTTCTTTTGTTGGACTATGCTTGAGGGCTCAAAAAAAAGAATTAGCTATTTTAGTCTTTCAAAAAGGGATATTTACGTGATGCTGATAATACTTTATGCCCTTTCAACCTATGTGACCGATTGGCATGTATGTGTTACCAAGTGCATGATATGTTTGGTTCCCTTTCCTAGTTCATGATTATTTCAGAATACAAGAATTGCTAATGGCTCTTCTCTGCTGTAATCTTTTATAGGAAGCGTAGCCTGTTTCCAATTTGTATTGAGGAAGTTAAAAAATAAGGGAAATAAAAATTAGATTTCAGAATGACTGTGCATATCTATCTCCCGTTTTTATTACAGCGGTAGAAATTTCATAGAGACATACATCTACTATACTTCAATAAATATAAGAAGACAACTTAACATAGGCCTTGAGCATCGCCATCCTTTTTGTCAGCAGATACTTGACCCGTCACCTAGGCCCAGCCTGCCCACTGGCATTGCCCCCGGTGCCTTGCCCCCTTGCTAAAAATATGATGTGGACGCAGAGCTTTGGAAGTTAATTACATTTCTTGAAGGCCGCAAGGCCAGAGGAAATTTTGCACTTGTTCATTCGATGTGGTATGGTACTATACCACTAAATTTCAACAAAATTAGAGAGGGACACTTCATGAATGTTCCTTGTAAGATTGCATGTGGGAATAGATTTAATCTGAGCATTAAATTTGTTTCTCTGCATTAATTAAGCTAATATTTGGGTTTGGTGATGGAATAGTACATATGTTAATGTGGACCTATTCCTTTTTTCAAATGGTTAGTTCATAAAAATACATTTTAAGCTAGCAAGTGTATGACGTACATTTTTTTAATTTTTTTTCAGCTCATAGGGTGAATATGACTTGATGCTACCTGTAAAAGTGAGAACAGTAAGGAAATGTAGTAAGTGTGAATGTGTGTACCTGAAATTGCGTGATTGAAAGGATGAAATAGAAGGTCTCAACCAGTCCTACCTAGCCAGTAGTGAGTGAAAGTACCAAAGCTGGTATCTGAGGAAACCTTTATCTAGGAGAGAGATTTACATTCTCTGCTCTGAGAATATTTTGTAAGCAGAATTTGCTAGATTATGCTGAAAATAAATAAAAATATTGTACACCTTGGTGGGTAGTCAATGCCCAAGCTTTCCTTTTCCTATGTGTTGGAACTTAGCTTTTTGTTCGGAAGAAGTGGGGAAATCTAGTCTTGCTGCTTGTATTTTAGATAACTTTCGTCTCTATATATATATGTATTTTAATATTCCTTTACACATTGCTATTTTTAATGTTGGTCAGTGAAACCTTTTCAATTTGCACAAGAAGAATTGTGGGCATGGGATTATGCATTGTAACTTATCAAATAAATTACATTCATATTTTAAAAATTATGGATCAAATTATAGTTTCAAATAAGTCTTTCATCATATCAGGTTGTGAAATTATTACCTAAATTATTTAAAATTA
This sequence comes from Ischnura elegans, assembly GCF_921293095.1. Lineage (NCBI taxonomy): Eukaryota > Metazoa > Arthropoda > Insecta > Odonata > Coenagrionidae > Ischnura > Ischnura elegans. The sequence goes on from NC_060253.1 coordinate 59,406,189, forward strand.
AGGAAATCACAATGTTGAATTTCACCCACCATTTGACATGTATATGTGCATATATAAACTAAGCGATACATTGGGGTTCAATGATGTGAGCAATATATTTATAGTAGGTATTCTTTATTTTATTTAAGGGAAGGGAAAAATATACTATGATAAAAATGATGGCACTTTTTATGTGTATTATATATTTCATGTAAGGAAATAGGAAAATAGTAATGGAAGTTAGTGAGCCGAAATTATACTAATAGGTTATCATTAAAAACAGAAGTTCCCCACTGTTCTTGAGTGGTTTAGTAACCAGTGACCCAAATTAGAGACAAATATTTGTCCTAAAAACTTGGAAAGTACTTAGAGAAAATTCCAATGGATCATTTAAGTTGCAACACTGGTCGACTCAGTTATGATTCAGCACAGTATTTTATACCAAACCTACTGAAATTTACTTATCTCAAAAAGGCTGCTGTAGCTCATCACGTTGTTGTATTCTCCATTAGGATTATGAGACACCAATCACACAGTGGTAATAAACCAAAACATTGAAAATTTTAAATATATATTACATTGCACTGAGAGGTGATTGGATGCAGGATCCGAGCTGTCACATATTGCAGTTTGAAGCAAACTGCTCTCATAATGCACGACGCTGGAACATTTTGGGACTACTGCTGCATCAAACAATTGAACATTCTCATATCTCCATAAACGTTAATGTCTTTGTTTCACAAATAGTTGCCAATGGTTTCTGAATTTGGAATGAAACTTATTGGATGATACACGACTTCTGTTAACCTACTATTGTGTAACTTAGAGATGAAGTACGGCAAATATGCCGAGGACAAGAAATATATCTACTAATGAACTACAGCTACCATAGAATTCATTGTGATCAGTGCAGGAGGCACCCCCTGCTGCAAGGGCTGGTTTGGTAGAGTTAAGCCCCTTAGCGATCCTTATGGTAAGGGAAAATGCCCTGGTGGAAGATATCCAGGTAGCAATAAAAAATTTGGGTAAATGCAGCAGTCAGTTTACAAAATGTATAAAAACATTCCCACTCTAAGGGTTAGTTAATGCATTGAAAGCAAGTGCCTCCAGAAAATGTTCTAAGGAGTCACACTTGAATGAAGTTTTGATGCTTCATCAACTGTTTCTGTTTGTGAAAAATGCCAAATTTAGCATTGTGTTATCGAGTCTGGGTACTGGGCATGTGTGAATATGTTTTTCGATCCAAACAATTTTTCTTTTCATATGACTAAAAAATTCAGTGTCCTTTCACGCCATTTTTCCTCCATTTAAAGCATTCATTCTGTGAAGAAGTTTGGCATCCAGTGGTACTTGGAGATGGTAACATGATGATGTATGCGAGGATGAAGAGTGGTTCAAATTTCTCACCTTGAAAAAGTATCACCTTCATTTTTGAGGTTAAAGCATGAACTTTTGCAGGATACTATTTCAACTTGTGTGCATATTTCATATTGAGTCCTGCAGATCAAAACTGGCAAGATCCATTACTTCATAGGTGTAACATACACAACAGAAGTGTGACATACAGAAATGCTGCTATCTTATGAAGTTCCACTTGCAAATGAAACTGATTCTCACTATTAAACAAATATTTTTATTGTTTTTTGTACATGACAGTTTAGATTATACCAATAGTGGAGATAGAAAGTGGAAGGGATACATCTACGTATTTTCTGGCATAAATACATTCCTTCATAGTGCACGTAAATGTACAGGAAAAAATCCTCTTGGAGAGCAAAAACATAATTTGCATCATAAATGTATCCAATGATTATCTATTCTACTTACTTCAATGAAACACTTCAATGTTGAGTGTCTTGAAAGAGAAATTATTGTTGCATTTCACTGAGATAGATTTAAAAAAATACTTATTCCATGAATATTCAAGACAAGATTCTCTTTAATATGGAACATTAATATAATTTAAAACCTGAGGCCAATGAGTATGCTTCACATTAAAGGCAATTCATTGATTTTATACTACATATTTCATACATTTCCTATATTGTACGAAATTGCCACATTTTGCCCAGAACTCAAAACTTTATCGAGGAGGGCAAATTCATCTGAACGCTCCTGCAGCTTCTCTTCAGGAGTCCAGGACATATCATGCTCAAGCCGAAAGGTTCCGAGAAACCGATGTGGGCACTTGCCCTCACCCCATTCCTGTAGACAATGAAGAGAAGTCAGAAATAATTACTGAAAAATACCTTAAGTCTGCTTAATTTATTTGCTGTGGATATATTTATAAATGCCACCCAAAGGCTTATGTAATATGAGACACCATTTTTTACAACAGCAAGATTAATTGCAGTTGGTTTTAATTAATTCAATCTAACAATCCTCTCTCCCATTACACACTCATGTTTAGTGTTCTCAGAGCCACTCGAAGAGAAAATACATTATTACGAAACTAGAATAAATTTTTCCGTAATAACATACAATTCATGAAGGAAGTGTCCATGATTATGCTACATCTTTGTATTTAATGGAAAAGATATTTTCATCTTTTGTGAATTAAAAAAAATTTCCCTTGTAAATGGAAGTAAGACAAGAATGAACTAAGGAAGATAATGCAGTCTGAATGGAAGAAGGTCTTATCATGAATTTGCACTTGGATCTAAGGACACAAGCTTTACTAGCAGAAAGGGAATAACCCAAGTAGAGATAGGAGGGGGCACAGATATGGCTGCCAATTATTTACATTACTTTCCAATTGGCATGCAAACCCGATTGGTAGGAGAGGTATGGAAGTCATAGCATAAGTAAAATGATGAAGGCAGATCTGATGGCCAAACTCTTGCGAGTGATTGAAAGCTCTAGCTTACAAGATGAATCTTCAACTCCCTTCCCACATTATGAAGTTAATTTACTCACCCAGTGACCAAAGTGGGGGGGAATGGGTATCCAGTGGTCGAGTCCTCAATAACTTAAAGCCAGGGATGGCTGGTGAAACGAAATTAAAATGTTTCGTTTCGACTCGGAGGGAAACGAAAATATGAGGCCTAGGTTTGGTTTTGTTCCCGCACAAAATTAAAATCACCAAGGAGTTTAGAGTCAACCCAGAACGAAACAAAATTAATCAAAACTCCGCTGCTGATAGTTAAGTTTCAATCCCAGAATTTGAGTGGAGGGGAATAAGCGGGAATAGTTTTGACCCATTACGTTTGACATAGGTTAAGAGAGGTTAAAACATAGGGCTTAAAAATCGAATGGCCAATTTATGTTCACCATTCTCCTGTAAGTGGTAAAAATATGAGTGCCCCATGCATTTAACCTGAGGTAACCAGAGGTAGGCTGAACCTCTACTTCATTCAACCTTACTTCGTACTCGGTGTGTGGGTTGAAACTAAATTGTTCAAAGGTGAGGCACATGGTCCCTCCGCTGCGGAACATTATCTACATTTTGTTTCGCCCCACAGTTTTAATTAAATTTCACCCCGAAGCAGTTTTGGCTCCGATTTTGTTTCAACCCTGAGTTTAGCTCCACAGGTTTAAATCCGTTTCGTTTCTACATTTCGCTCTCGGGAACGAAACTATTGAAATTCTACTGGTTTTGATTTTTGTTAAGTTTCTATTGCCATCCCTGCTTAAAGCACATTTCTCCAGAGAAATAGTTTCTCCCGCAGAATTCTCCCATCAGAAGTCTGTAACTCAGAAAAGAAACTACACCAGCAGAAAAACTGGCTCTCGGTATCAACTGATAGCAATTTCGGTAGATATCAATCTGGAGTGGACTCAGGCAAGTTATAACCATGGTGCATTGGTATGAACATTTTAATTAATTAAAATGTTCATACCAATGCACTAAATGTGCTAACAACAAACAATATACTAACTCTACCACTATGCTTGCTGAAATAACAGGTGGGGTGAAAAGGAAAAGAAAAAAGGAAAGTGACATTGAAGATTAAAATCAGAAGGTGCAAAGTTGAGCAGATTGAATACTTTTCAAAATTTAATAAGGATGGAAGGAAAAGGCCAAGCTGATGTCAGGATGACGCCCAGCCTTGAAGTTATTTTTGGCAAGTCTAATGGGTGATACTGCATTAGGAGCTTGAATTATAGATGGCATATACAGAATTAAGGTCATTTTCACCAGAGCAAATACAAGGTTTGGGGCTTATAATTGTGCTTCTCTTTCAATCTCCTTTGTTCCCAGTAAAACGTCGCAACATATTTTCTTGCACAGGTTATCAGAACTTTCAATTCAACGGCTATCTGTTTTAAAGAGTTATGCACAAGTTTTACAAAATGAGTCTACATATTCTGGATGCTCGATGAATGGTTATTTATGACATTACAGAGTCCATCATTGTAGCAGGAAACGAAATAAACGAAAATGGCGTACTATCTAGGTACATTAGTAGGATAATACTACAATATTACCTGAGGTGAAAGCATCGAAAAATACGTCTGCCCGGATGGTCTCTCATACAGGTGATAAACTTTTCCTGGTTGTTTTAGGAAGTTACAAGCGGCATGGTGAAGATTGGAGTTTGCTCTCGCATCTTCCAAAACTTTTTGTGCCTGAGATTGCAAAAATCTGACTTGCTCTGCTATGACCTGCAGCTTACCGCAAGCAGTAGCTTTAACAAAACTGTCAGCCTGAAAGAACAACAGTGATTATTTACATCAAGTTAATAATAAACTTATAAAAGGATTTAAGAGAACATTCTTACATTTAGTAAGGCATGCCTTAAAAATAAGCAAAACCACTTACCGTCTGTATCTCTCGAGCAAGTTCCACTAAATCTGTGGGAGCTCGTCTGGCTATTGCCTTTTCGTTTACTAAAGTCACCCCGCATGGCTCCGGATTTCGTTCTACAAGCGATACAGTACCTACGAAGAATAATTCAATACGCTAAGCTTATTAGTAACGAACCCAATCCCTTTCTATAACAATTAATCATTGAAAATACACTTACCAACATCCACCCTAATACGGGAAGGCAAATCCATGGCAGGCAGACGACGTTTCATACAGATATAAGGATATTTTAGCCTTTACAGCGTCGAGCGCGAAATAGGACAAAAGCCGAGTGCGTCACAAGTTTACGTAATTTCGAGGTACAAGGCAAGGGATCAAAGTCTAAGGAAATTTTATTTATTATTATTCAAATAAATCGGATGCGCTTTTATACGCCATTCGCTTTCAGCGTAAACAAAGCAAGAACGAAATATGCAGGCTCCAATTACGCTCCAATTCAAACATTCGAACCAAGAATCTCACAATGGAGCCTTACTTATAGGGTTCTAGATTCGAGCAGTATCATCAATCAATCAATTCTCAATTTTAGACCGGAATAAATAAGAACCCCGGTAAAGTACTAGCTGCCGGAGAGTTTTTATACCACCTCTTCAGCGTGATTTAGCATGTGTAAAATGTCACTCAGGGGACAAATGGTACGACAAGTGTTAAGAGACCAGTGTTTTTTCCAGTGTTAGTGAAGGAGAACGAGAAAGACAGGCTGCTAGTGAGCGCGTTCAATGCACACTAAAAGTGGATAGTTTCACGGTGGAAAGATATCTTTGCTTGCAGAGAAATAGCCTGACAAAATGCTGTAGATAAAGGTGTGCGACTCCAACACGTTAGTTTTAATTTCATAGGAAGGTTAATTGAAGTTTCATTTCAAATTTATGCCATTTAGCTTTCGATATTGCAATATTTTGTTCTCACCGCTCAAGTATTACCCAGAGGTTTTACAATAGTATAATATAGTCTTCTATACTTTCTACCTACTGAGGTCTTACATTTTGTAAGGTATAAAGTGTGACATAAAGTTGGTTGAAATTGATATTTCAGTAAGAATACCCCTAATTTTTCTTCCTGAGTTTTATTTGAGAGAAGAATGTGTTTCACTCACCGCACCTGTATCAAATGCAATTATAGTGTGGAAAGAGGGAGGTGCCGATTGTCAATGATGAGTGCCAATAGGTGACCTACTAAAGGTGAAGGTGATTTGATGTACTGTGTGATGTGACAAAATTCATACATTAGGGTGAATAACTCCGCGGCACATACTTTCCTTTTCATATTGGTAGAGCCCACATTTAGAGAGTTACAAGGATGTATTGAAAAGTTAAGTCTCCAATGACACCATTTCCGAATGCGAGTTGCAAGGCAAAATTTGATAAGACCATTGCATTCCTAGGTTCCTATGGCAAAGTGTAGAACCACCCATGTGGCCATAGCCCGCTCAGTCGCTGCATAGCAGTAGTTTAGGATGGAGCTCCTATATACTTATAGCTTGCCCACCAGGTACGAACTATGCTCAGCCATTCGATTTTTGAATGCAAAAAAAGATTTTTCCCATTGAAATTCATCATCAGTTAGTGGAAGTGTATGGTGAGAAGTTTATGGACATCAAAAACGAGCAGGAGTTGTCCCAGGAGTTTTTTGATGGACGCTAAAATGGTCCATGATGAGCAGCGGTCGGTTAGGCCGAGTTTCCCGGAATGAACGGTGGCTCAAATTGACGAGATGGTGTGCGATAACAAGAGTATCACTCTTCATGAGATAAAGGAAGATCTTAATGAAGGCTGTGGCTACCTCTACGTGTAAAATATTGGGTCAGAAGTCCTCTGTTACAAGAAATTGTCCACCAGGCAGGACCCAAAGGAGTGTGTTTGCATCATGACAGTGAACGTCCGCATGAGACCCATCAAATGACCCATCTATTCAGGATTGCTTAGGATATCATAGATCATTCTACTTTCAGCCCGGACGTCACCCCAGCAACAACCACTTGTTTCCCGCTCTCAAAAAAGACCTTGGGGGATAGAAATTCAAGTCAGATGATTCAGTTTAAGAGGCAGTTTTCAATTGGCTTCGTGACACAGCAGGAGAGTGGTATGGCACCGGTATTAAAAAGCTGGTTACAAGGATGCAAAAAGTAATCAATCATCAATGCCAGTGGAGCAGCGAGGGGGGGTTTTGGGGGATAAAACCCCCCCAGAGCTCAGAAATTTTATTAAGTCTAATCCATTTCACTTAATTGAATTAATATCACTTACAGAATAGTGTAAATATGTATTAATAAAATATCCCTCCGAAAGCCGTAAAACTCACCATTTTGAAGCATTTATCTTGAAAATTTTCTGAAGGAGTGCCCCCGCATCTCCCGCTTACCCTGGCGGGTATTCCACACCCCCAGACACCCCAGTATTAGTTGCGCCTAAAACCCCCCATAGCCTTAATTCCTAGCTGCACCCCTAATCAATGCAACTACATATTTTCAAAAATAGCTAAGTGTTCAACCTTTCCAATGATGTACGCAAAGTTGAGAATAGGGTGGTTTCCTATTATTTTCTTATTGCCTAAATCGAAAGATTATTACTCCTGGAGTACGTATTTCACGATTTTAGATTTAGATTTAGATTATTTAAATGACGATATCTATTTTTCGCGATTAAATGAAAAGTGAAAATTTTCTAGCGCGCGAAAACGTGACGCGTAAGTATGAATGTCGGGAAATCTCTCCATGTGGCATATTTCTGGTTCCTGCTGCCGCCTTGTGAGGTGACCTTGAGGCGAGTTGAGCGCTGATACGACGCAGGCTGCTAGCGGGTAGCTGAGTACCCTGCTGGCTGGTAGCGCTTGGCTTAAATAAGGATTATTAATACCTTATCAAATGAAGAAAACTTTCCGACCTTAGCCAGTTTTAATAAGTGATTATTAAGACATGTTTCACTGAGCTCTGCGCCTCATGCATGCATTGATAACCTCAGACGACGTATAACTCCTATCTTCTCGTATAGAAACTTGGTCCCTGTGACGTCACGTGGAGTGGCATCACATGGGCGCCAATCTGGCCCTTTTCAAATGAGGATAAAAATGGACCATTGCCATTCGTCTAAACCGTGTCGCGGCTCCAGCGACACTCTCGGTTGCGAGGGAGACCTGGGATCGTGGCGTGGCGGGTGATCATGGCGTTTAGTAAAGGAAAGGCCGGGATAGGAATTTTAAAACACCCGGAGGTGCGTTTATTAGTATCAGAAAGTTACAGGGGGGGGGGTCTGTAAGGACAAGCGAGGTCCGCGGCTGCTGCTTCCGCGTGGCTGGGTCCGGCTCTGTCCGGAACTGCCTCTCTGGGAATCTCCGTGGATCCGCGACAGCTCTGGCGGAGTTCCGGCGTTGGCGGCGGGTCCAGGCGCTACGGCGGGGTCATGGGCCTCGTCCTCCGTCTGCTTCCGCGGGTGATGACCTCAGGCGGGCGGCGGTGTCCGGGGAGAGGACCCTCTGGGACAGCGTGCGCGCTCCTCGCGGAGTGTGCGAGTGCGGCGCCGGTCCACCCGCAGTTTACGGGGCATCCGGCAGAGTGCGGCGCCGGTCCACCCGCAGTTTACGGGGCATCCGGCAGAGTGCGGCGCCGGTCCACCCGCAGTTTACGGGGCATCCGGCCGATTGAGGGCCTGTGGTAGGAACTATGAGGATATGCTCGCTCTTAGTCCTAGCTTCGGCCTCCTCAACCCCGACTGCCTTCCGCGAGCTGATTCATTTGTTGTTTCTTCATTCCGCCCATCCGGGCACTTTGAAGATGGTGCAAGTTTACTGTCCTGCCTTCCAGGACTGGGAATATTTAATTCCTGGTTTGGGGTAGGTGTTCAGTGTCTCCTGTAGACGACACTGGTCGACGGTAGCAGTCCCAAGAGTTGAGATTTGCTACCGCCATGGATGCGATGTTATTTATTTGTGATGTTCGCGTCTTCTCGAAGAAACGCTTCGCCTCCTCCTGCATGCGTTGATCCACAGTTGTTTCCCCCGTTGCTAGGTAAAGCGCCTCGTTGCCAGTCCATCTCGGCATTCTTGTTATTAGGCGCAGGATGTTCCTGATGGTCTTGTCTAATGTAGTTTTTGGACCTTTCAATGCCAGTCCAGACCAAATTGGGGAGGCATATGTTACTATGGGCATCAGAATAGCTTTGAAGATTCTCAGTTTTAGGTGCTGAGGAATGGCGTTGGAGTTCAGTAATGGTCTGAGGTTTGCGGCGTTTCTTCTGAGTTTTTGAAGAAGTCCCAGGAGGTGTTCCTTGAATTGTAGCTTTTTATCCAGCTTGATACCGAGGTAAGTGGCGGAGGAGCTCCACTCTATTGTTTGGCCTCTTAGGGATGTTGCTGCCGCAGGTTGGTGAGCCTTCCTCTTCCTGCGTTCAAACATGACCGCCGTTGTTTTGGTAGGGTTTAAATCAATTCTCCATTTGGCGTACCAGTTGGAAGTTCGGTTGAGGGCAGATTGTAGGTACATTGCAGCGAATTTAGGCCGCGTTGATCGGCAGAGGAGTGCCGCGTCGTCTGCAAACAGGCTAGCTGTGGTATTCCAGCCGAAATCCTGTGGGAAGTCAGCTGTGTATATGGAGTATAGTTGGGGTCCAAGGACTGATCCTTGTGGGACGCCTGCAAGGATGAGTCGGTCGGTTGAGGATGCGCCATCCCAGGTGACGTTGAAGGATCTTCCTTGTAGGTAATTCGCTATTATGCCGGTGATCCACGTCGGGTAACGGAATGAACGCAGTTTCCAAATTAGGCCTTGATGCCAGACCCGATCAAATGCTTTACTCACGTCTAAGAAGGCGGCGGCACAGCAGCTTTTGTTATTGAAGGATCCGGTAATAAAGTTGGTAACTTTTAAGAGAGCATGAGAAGTTGAGTGGTGGCGGCGGAATCCGAATTGAAAGGATGGTAGAATTTTTTCTGTTTCAGTGTGCTGCTGTAAGTGGACTTGAATAATTCTTTCCAACATCTTGCCAAGTCCGTCGAGAAGGGAAATTGGTCTGTAGCTGGATATTTTTGAAGGTGATTTTCCCTGCTTTTGGAGTCCAATAACCTTCGCCTTTTTCCAGGTGGTAGGAAAATACTGCAGTTTAAGGCAGGCCGTGAAGATGAGGGCAATTAAAATTCCAGCAGCTCTCGGCAATTGCCGCAGAATTTCATTCCGGATTCCGTCCGGTCCCGGAGCTTTTCTTAATGGAAGTCGTTTTAATCCCTCAGCGATCATATCTAGAGTGACTTGCGGAGGTTCCATATCAGCGGGAGGTAGAGGTGGCTCTTCCTTTTCTAACTGATCGATGTCAGCTGCTAGTGGGTTTGGCGCGTTTGGTTGAAAGCATTCTTCCAAGTAGTCAGCGAAGCAAGTAGCCTTTTCCTCGTTACTGCATGCTGTCGCCGTTGGCGTGCGAATGGGTGGTATCTTGACGAATGGTGATCGCATAAGTCTTGCCATCCGCCAGATGCTGCCGTCATCCGTATTCAGGGAGGAGAGTTTTTTCTCCCAGGAGCTGCGTCGGAAGTCGACAACCGCTTCGTGTGCCTTCCTTTTTAGAGCCTGGTATTTGCGTTTGTCGCTGGGAGTGTGCGTGCGCTGGAAAGTATTTCTTGCCTTATTGTTTCTTCGCAGTAGGTCCTTGATCCCTGCTGGGAGATCTAGGTAATCCGGAGGACTACGTGCTGCTACCGGGATTGCCGATTCGGCAGCTTCCTTCATCTGCTTTGTCAGATTCGAGACAAGATCGTCGATTTGCTCTGGGGTTTCGACAGTCGCTGCTTCCGGGAGCTTGGATGCCAGCGTACTTCGGAAGAGTTGCCAATCAGCCTTGGCGAGATTGTGATGGGTCGGTTGTGGTAAGCGAGTAGGTTTAATCCCTGCGTAGCAGAGGACCGGGTAGTGGTCACTCTCGAGAGCCTGTATGGTGCGGCAGAAGACAGATAGTTGCAGTTTCGCCATCAAGAAGATGTCCAGGACATCGCTCGATCCATTAAAGTGGTAATGGGTAGGTTGGTCTGGTCCCAGTGCTCTTATGGCGGTGTCATTCAGCCAATTTCGGAGTTTATTCCCTCTGGAATTAGGCGTTGTGGAGTGCCAGGAAGGGTCTTTGGCATTTAAGTCACCGCCAAGTATAGTCGGCGGTCCTCTCTGTAATAATGCTGCGTAGTCTTCAGCGCAGAAGTCACGGCCTGGTTTCTGATATGCTGCGACTAAGGTTAGGTCGCCTGAATCAGTGATTAATTGAAGTGAAGTAGATTCAACGGACGAGTTTGGAGGGTCAGGCAGTTGGAAGCCGCGTAAGCCCTCTCGGAGGAGAATTGCTGTTCCGCCGCTTGGAGTTGGACCAGCTCTATCGGTGCGGAAGACTGTGTATCCAGGAACAGTCCATTTAGTTGTGGGGAGCAGTTTTGTTTCGCTGATTAAAGCAGCGTCAACCTTGTATTCACCAAGGAAGGAGAGCAGTTCAGGGGTCTTCCAAAATAGACCTCCATTTGCATTCCACGTTGCAATTATGAGGCGAGGTGGTAGCTTGACGTATCTAGGGAACGCTTATGTTGAGAGCGGCGAGTACCCTAGACATTAGTGTCTGTTGCTGCATTAATTGTGTTTGGATTGCCGAGGTTACTGCAACCAAGGATTGTATAGCTGCTGCCAGGTCTGGCGTATCAGCAGCGGTTGCGTTGGTGGTAGTAGTGGGTGTTCGCGCGGGACGTTGAGAGTCTGGAAAGGCAGGAAATTCAGCATCCAGGCGCAGGCGTGGAGCAGATGAAGGCTTCTGAGACGGTGCAGGGAGTCCAGTTCCCCAGGGGTTTTGTCGCCCTAGAGTTGGAATAGGCTTGGGTGCAGCAGGTTCCTGTGGCTTCTTTTGCGAAGCTCTCAGCTTCTCAAGGTGTTTCTTATACACCGGACATTTCCTCGACATAGCGGGATGTTCTCCCTCACAATTACAGCATGTTGCTGGTGTGGTTTTAGGTACCGGACATTGTGAGCCATGGTGCGCACCTGCACAGGACCAGCAGCGTGGTGAGGCAGTGCAGTGCACACTTGAGTGGCCGAATCTATTACACCGGTAGCACATTTGAGGCCGATCATATTTAAATGGAGTGAGCCGAAGATGGACTGGCCCAACTTTCCGTAGCGCTCCTATCTGCTTCAGTGTCCACTCGGCGGTGGGCCGTACAGTGAGGTGATGCAGATCCTTCTTTTCTTTATCCCTGTTGAGGAGGGGCCGTACGGAGACTACAGGAATGCCTTCTCCTTCAAATAACTCCGTGAGATATTGCAGATCAAAATCAGCATCTAGACCTCTCACAAGGAATGAAGCAGTACGTTCAGTTGGCAAGGCGTAAGATGAGGCCTGTGCCTGCTCTTTTGCCAGCAGTTCTTTGAGTGCTTTATGGTCTTCAATGGTGTCGAGGTGGACCCTCGTGAAGTCACGCCGTATATCTAGGTGAAATTCCCCTTTTACTACTGATTTTATTAGCTCGATGGACTTCCTATAATCAGAGATTCCGTAAATCATGAACGGAGGCGGGCGTTGGCGCCGTGGAGGACGCTTCGGAGCAGTGGGTGCCGGGGCCAGAATGGCTGAGTCCGGAGTTTGTTCGGTTGGTGCTTGTTTTGCGTTGGAAACCGAGTCTTCCAAGTTGGAGAGGGCATTGAACTTATTTGACATCACAATTTGCTGTTTAGCAGGTTGCAGCGTTGGCGGCGAGGCGGGGCCTCTCTTCCTCTTGTTGGTTTTCACCGGTATAAAAGCACCGGATGGAACGTAAGCATCGGAAGGAAAGATGGCATCGGAAATTTCCATGTGGTCCTGAGCATGACCATTTTGGCCCTCTTGAGGGCCTCCGGAGGCAGCGGATTGATGCTGCGTGGACGCAGTAGGGCTATTGGTGGCATAATTGACGTCCTGGACAGAGGAACATGAAGCTGAGGCCCTAAAGGGGGCCGATGGTGAGGCCCTTAAGGGGGCCGTTGAGGATTCTTCCGAATAGTCGGAGCATGGTGAGTCCGGGGATTCCGGCAATGGTGGCAACTGGTTGACGTGGTCTTGGCGCAGGTTCGTGGATGCCATTCGACAGCTATAGAGAGTCGGATGGCCGGAAAACGGTGCCTCAGTACCACAGTCCGTGGACCGAGATGCTGCTGTTGGTGCGCCGGTGGATGCAGTGGCCGCCATGGAATTCATGGCGGCCAGATGATTCGTTGGGGAGGGCAGGGAGGGCTGTTTGGGGCCTATCACCCTAGCGAGGGGACCCGGCCGTGTCCCTCAGGCGTGCAATGAGTTCGACTCTAGTGCCTGAGGTAACGGCCGAGACAACCTGGGAGTGTCGCTTTGGGCAAAGGCACCACCCGGAGGTGATAACCGCAGTGACCGGGTTCGAAAGGTAGGTACGAGCCCAGTCAGCTGCGGCCCCCCGGGCGCCCCTTTAGCGACGGGAATCAGACGTGTTGTCTCTGCTCCCGATGGAAGCGGAGTGCTGTGGCGTGTAGTCCAAAAATCGTGTCCAAGAAGGCAAGGTCAAGCAGGTGGCGAAGGTCCAGACGGGCAGAGTCGTTATCGGTGGCGTAAACGCTAGAGAGCTGCGGCAGAGGTCGGATTAAGCTATCGGTCTCTAAACCGGCAGTGACTGCCTTCCATGGTCCGGGCAGCGTCTTTTATATCCAACCCTGGCCTCCCTCCGTCCAATGAGGGTGCTCCGCTTGGTCACGAGGTGACGCGTTCGCTGTGCAGGTGTGCGGTCGGGGTGTGAGGGCAGGTGCGCAATTAAAAGCGGGAGTGGGGAAAATCACGTGGTGTGAGGGGAAGGCAGCCGGCTGGAGTGGGGAAGGTGAGGAGATGAGGAGAGCGTTCCGGTGGAGTGGGGAGGGTCACGTGGTGACGCGTTCTTCACCGGGGGCGCGTGTTTCAAGTGGGTTTTGCCCATGTTCCAATGCAGCACAACAACCGATATTTCTAAAACGAAATAATTTGTATATTATGAATACAGTAATGGTGGGTAATGAATCGCAATCAATGACTTTCGTTTTCTTTGATGAAGGAAACTACCCTATAAATTGATTTTCCAAGAATAAAAAATAGGAGACCTTACTTTTCAATACACCCTCGTACTTCCAAGTCTGTCCAGTCAAAGATTGTCAGTCATGTAAGATCTCTTTGTGAAGTGGGACTTCTGACTTAAGATTAGAGGGTGCTGGTAGGCATTTGGATTGGAATGGGTTAGTTATTAGTCGTAATTCCCAGATCTTTCACATCTAGTTTACCTTACAAGAATTCCTTTATCTGGTATACAACCATGGTTTGCCTCAATTAAGAGGAAATCATTCACAACTTCAGAGATGGAAGGGGAGAAGAAGGGTTGTAACTATGCACTCTGTGAGAGGGAAGGCGGACCCTGTAAATTGAGTTGTGCTCTTTCGGCCAAGGAAAGGGTTTCAACTACTATACAATTACACCTACCTTTGAGTGGACAAATGGGTCTTGAACACATTTGGAAATACAATACATACTCAGTTAATAGATTGTCTAAGTGATGATTCCTATTTCTCCTGGCTTGGTTTAACCCATACACCCTTTTCTTCAATTCACACATAAATAGATCGGGATATTTTCTTGGAATACCTGGTGCTTGTTCCTTAAAATTGAAACATTTAAAACACTATTCAACCCTTTCGAGAGGTGGAGTTCTCTTCTTAGCACGACTGCTGTTCTGAGCCCCAAGAGACTCCTCTTTCTCGTGGTACGGAGCATTTTTGGAGGGCATTTGTTAAGAAGGGTCTCGCTGAACCATTTTCGATCCCTCCACGCAGGGACTTCGCATTATCTCGGACTCCAAGAGTAGTTGTGCTCCCTCCTTTCCGGGTTTACGATCATACCTGCGGCATTGGTTCGCGGTCAACTTATGTATTGCTTATATGTATTTAGCAAATGGATAATTGTTGCTTGCACGTAAATTACAGCCTTTGAATTGAATTCCTCATTTTTATCTGAGCATTGTCAAATTTTAAACAAAGTTCTAAGGCCATTATTAACGCATTTAATGCAGCATTAATTTCCATGTTGATGTTTATACATTACTCGAGATATAAGTTAATATTTGTCGAAGAATTTCGTTTAAAAATAGTAAATGCTGCTGAAAAGACAAATAATTCAATTCTTAGTGTATATTTCTTGAGAAATGAACAAATATTCATTTCGAAAATTGACTGTATAAACAATTGAATGACCGCTGTCCCGTACCGCTGAGAGGGGTTCTAAAAGATGAAAGCCGTGTCCCAACTCCAGCCCCCCGGAACTATGGCTTTAGGCATGTTCCTATTTTGAAGCCAGTTCAGGGCTGTGGCCAGTAGAGGCGCCACTAGTCGAAGAGCCCATCGGGAGCATTACGTTGCATTGCGAAGCACTGGATTTTGTTGGCAATAGATACTGAATTTAAGGTGAAAACCGTGTATATAATACGTTATTTGTAATGCAAATAACATCCAAATTAAATGCTCGGCATAAGGTGTACCTTAAGGGATGTAATTATTTAACCAAGCAGAGAAAAGGGATAGCTGTTAGGGCGATGAAACCGGGAACGAAATTATTATATTCGCTTCAGCACTGTGGTGAATTAGGAGTCAAAATAAATTAAGAAAAGAAAGGAAAACGGACCATCTTTAGCTGTGGACGAAATGGGACAATTGCTCCGTTAACCAATAAAATTATACCAGGTACAGGCACTTCTTAAAATTTTAATTAAGGAAATAAGCAACCATGAATCATGGGCGTAACCAGAAGGGAGCAGCAGCCCCTCCCCCCCCCCCAGGAACAAAAATAGCAAATTTTTTAAAAGGAAAATCAGGACTGAATTGAAACGAAAGTTTTGAACAAATTTTCTTTTATCATACGACAATTAATATTAGAGTAAGACATGCCACTAAAATAAAAATAATTTATTTTCATGCAAATAATTTTAAAAACTAATGAACCGCTATTATAATTTTCTTAAAATATTGGTTTCATTCACTCTATCCGTGCATCTCATGGATGGATGGGTGGATATGGATAGGAGCGCCCCCCCCCCTTTGCGGGGCCACCCGTATTGTCAGACATTGCAAAACCACAATTCTAACCTTTTTTTATATCATAAGATGGCATTGTCTTGAATATGTGTATAATAACTTAAATTAAAAATTTCTGAAGCTTTGCATGTGACTTCATTATTTTTTATTTCGATAAAAGTAAAGGTAACTCGACAAGATATCTTTTGTGCCCCCCCTTTGTGTTTTCTGTGATGAAAACTCAAGGGGGGGCGCGTAAGATTGGTTTCCTCTCTTCCCCAAATGCACCAGTATAGCGTATACATCGGTATCCGCTACTGGTGCATCTTGAACGATCATTGATTGCCACCACCCCCTAGTTTTGAATTTGGGTAAGCCCTTGCCATGAATTCAGTTAATATTACCATCTAGTTGCAAATTATTAGCCCAAATCGATTGGTAATAAGAAGCTATTGTCAATTACTAAATCGGGCCTTAGGAATAGTGGTAAGGAGGTGGAAAAATGTGAAAATTTTAAGAAGTGATACAACGCAGACTCGTTTAAAAGGAATGAGCCAAAAGGAAAGTCCTAGTATAAAAATCACAGCAAGGAATCAAAAGATATCATCCATCTAGTCAATAGGAAAGCAAACAAAATCCTAGGAGCATAGAAAAGAAAATACAATGCAGTTACAATGGCAGAGCAAGACTGTACCCAAGACAATTAAAGATACATTTAAAGAAAATTAAGATCCTTTAAAGAAGGCTTTTACACAGTAGGGGTGAAGGACAAGTATGAAATTGTTATCAGTGAACCAGCCCAAGTTTTGAAAACTTGGAAAGAAAACTTAACTGAGCTCTTAAACTGCGAAGAAAGTATGAATAGAGAAGAAAATAAAAAGGAGAGGATATAAATGTTTAAGGGATGATACATGGGCGTGCCCAGGATCATAACTAGGGGGGCAAGCCATGGTCTAGCGAGGGAGGGGGGGGCAAGCCAACTTGTGACATTTTAGCATTATATTATTTTAGCATTCTAGATTATTTCCTTGAAAAATAGTTTTATTTTAGTTACATGCCTTATACTATTACATATCATTATTCGTGGGTTTAAAGAAAATTTGTCTAAAACTTTCGTTTCAATGCAGTACTGATTTAAATCAGTAAATTAAAGACTTCTGCGATTTTTGCTTCTGGGGGGGAACCCATGGAAGAAAGTTACCCACGCTCTGAGCCAACAAAGATGAAATAAAATCCGTATTACAGATTTCTGTTTCAAAAGCGGCAAAGCTGTTGGCAAAGATGCCATGATGCTTTTTTAATAAAAATTATCACAAGAGTATGGCCAAAAGACAGAACGGGAGGAATATAGAGGGATACTTTATCAAAAGAGGAGAAAAAAGTCGGTTTAAAAGTCAATGAAGACAGAAAAATCACCTGAATATTATCAGAAATGAACACGAAGACAATTCTATACCAGCGTTACATCATTAATTTAATCAAAACACCAATTTAAATATCCAGCAGAACCACCGTCGTGAATTAGACTGTAGAGAGCAGTTGGAAATTATGTAAATTATTGAAAACCAAGACAGCACTCTGATAAACGAACATCTTTTATCCATCTTTTTCCCCTGTTCTTGCGTTCGACGGCACTTCAAATATACAATATTCCGTCTTCGAACTGCCATAGCCGGTGGAACAATTCGGCACAACATAAGACCACGGCATCCCTCCGAAAGAGATTAATAATAGGAATTTTTACGAAATAAAAACGATTTTTATGTTCAATAGAACAAACGAATCATACTACAGCGGTAAATAACCTCAGTAGCTCGCTCAATCTTCAAATAAGAGTCTTAAACCTATGTCCTCTCAAGAGAAATTCAGGCTGAATCATATGCTCAGGGCTCTTAAGCTTGGGCTTTTCTACAGGTGGCGCCACTCCCAAACCAAAGCGGAGAACGCAGGAACTGGCTTCAAAAAAGGAACATGGATTCCAATGGGCAGGGATAGGGAGTTCTAGGGGGCTGCCCAACTCGTTAGCCATTAGGCATCATGTATTTAGCCAGCCAGATTCTGGGCAGCCAACCACAAGGGAGCATGAATTGGGACATCCTTACGGAGGTGCTGCCATCTACTGGGCACTAGGCCAATGCAAAACAAGAGAAAATCGGAATGATTTGAACAAATGATGAACAAAACCCACCCTAAATTGTTAAAATGTGATTTTGAGTATTAGATGTCGGAGAAGAGTATTTAATCATAATTTTAGTATCTTAGACAACCTTTTTGTAATAGTAAAGTAGGGGTATACTTTCAAATTCGTACTTTTAGTTCCGTATGGTTTTGTTAAAGAGGTTTTAGCTAAGTTTGTGGCGAAATGTTAACGTATATCCCTTTTAATTGGTTTGTAATATTTAAATCGTCTCTCAACTAAGTAATTTTTTGAATTCCTTATATTTTAGCAATTTAATTTTTAGTTTTGTATTATTAGAACAGGTCTATTTAGTCTATTCAAACGGTTACCGTCTGATTTGGGATTTATTTTCAAAATTTATTTAAAGTATGGCTTACGTACATAAATCAGGTTTCGGTATCATCTTTTAATCACCATACATTTTAATTTTTGTTACTTATTCCGATTCTAATTTCGGGACTTTGTCCAATAACATATAATAATAATTGTTTATTCTTACGGGTGTTAACCTAATGTACAAAAAGTGTTAAATAAGAATTTAGATATAGTGTTACCTAATTAAGAATATATTAGAAGCATATAAACATCAATAAGCATTATTTAACACGTTAGAAAAGTAAACGGTAGCAAAAGATAACATGTGATCGGTATAAAAAGTTATAAAATAACATATACATACACAAGAAGCACATAAACATTAATTAGCATTAAAATTAACGCCGCCTTCTCTTTAACTAATTTCTCCGTAATTCTTACACTTCCATTAACGCAATTTCATTATTATAAACAAAATAAAAATTAATAATTATTCGAACAAGTCTCAAAATATCAACACTACTTGCAAACAAGTACTATCCCTTGTTGACAGCCATGATGCCCTTTCTCCTGAAGACGCTTTGCATCATGGGAAAAGTGGGGCGAAGGATGCACTCCTCGATGCCTAAATCTGGCGGCCGCGTTAGCTGCCTAAATTCCCTCCCTTATGCTGGCTAACGAGTTGGGACATCCTTCCAAGATGGCGTCATGGCTAAATCCTGGAATTGGCATAGCCAAATGGCCAATTGGGACACGGCTGAAGGGTCCGGGTACCTGCTCCTGGATTCCGAGGGTTAATCCTTGTACTATCTCTATGTTGGTAGCACTGCAAATAAGTGAGTAGTACGGTGCGCAATGTAAGATGTAAGAGTGTAAAGTAACATTGGTTAATAAACAGTTATTAAGTACCATGTGACCATGTCTGAACACAACAGTGGCGACGAGGATGGGATGCACAACGATTCATTAACTGTAATGGCTAATCAAAAGTTTTCCATCAACATTAAGCCTTTTAATGAATCTGAAGTGTCATGGTCAACTTATGTTACGGTACTAAAACATCAGTTTCGCGCGCAAAATGTTCCTCCAGAGAAGCAAGTGGATTTATTCCTTGGACATGTAGGATTTAACACTGTGGAGTCGCTGATAAATATTTTACATCCAGTAGAACCAGGTACGAGAACATTTGACGAGTTATGTCGTGGAGTTGGGGCGCAGATTGGAACCCGAACCATCTTCAATTCGCTCTCGAACGGTGTTTGGTCAGAGGATGCAGCAACAGGGGGAAACAGTAATGGAATACATAAGCGCTTTAAAAGTGTTGACTAAGCATTGTAAGTTCAATGAAACTTTAGAAGATCGCCTCAGAGATCAGTTGGTGGTAGGTTTGAAGTCAGAACGTATCAGGCAGAGATTGTTTGAAGAAGGTGATAATTTGAGCTGGGCCAGGGCTTCTGAGATAGCACTTTCCGTGGAAGCAGCAGTGAGATATGCTTCTGAAGTGAATCAGAACCAAAGTGTGAATAAAGTTCAATTTAAACCTAAGTCAGCCGCTCGACGGCAAGATGGAGTGGTACGTGAGAAGGCTGCAACTATGATCAATCAACTGACGTGTTATTGTTGTGGTGAAAAGGGGCATACCAGACCTAGATGTCCCAAGAGGAAATCTACCTGTGAAAAGTGTGGGAAAAAAGGTCACATTTCTAAGGTGTGCTATGATCGCAACGATACCCGGAACAATAAGGCGATAGTGAACTCCCTGGAGGAACAAGGAAGTTCGGATTCAGAAGAAGATGACAAGGACAGCTTATTTTGTGATTATGTGGTGGTAACTAGTTCTGGTAATAAGAAAACCACTTCAAAAGGAAACCACGTGAAAGGTATTTCTAATTGCTGTAAAGCTTCCAAGGTTGGTCTTGTTTCTGAAAGTAAGGTAAATCCAAACATTCGAAATCGATATAAACGGAAAATTAAACAAAAGGATGCGTGGTATCTAACCATAATTGTTGAGGGAAAGCATGTTCCATTTGAAATTGATACTGGTTCCGCAGTTACCCTAATGTCAAACTCTCAGTTTTATGAAACATTTCCTGACAAACTCTTGAAACACAGTAATGTGCATCTGAAAACCTACACAGGAGAAAGAATAATTCTTGTGGGGGAATGTCTGGTAGATGTTAGAGTTAAAAATATCAAGAAAACCCTAATGCTATATGTTGTAGAAAATGATTGTAAACCCATTGTGGGTAGAGATTGGTTAAAAGAAATTCCTGTGGAATGGGAAATAGTGCAAGGAAAGGTAAAGAAAATTGAGAGGGTTGGAAACAATCTGGCTTCATTGCTGGAAGAGTATGAAACATTGTTTGACATCAAACCAGGGGTTTTAAAAGGTATTGAGGGGAAACTCTGGCTAAAAGAGGATGCCAAACCAAAAGCAATGAAGTTCAGACATCCACCCTATGCGTACAAACCCCTCATTGAAAAAGAAATAGATCTAATGGTAAAACAGAACATCTTAGTGAAAGTAGATAACAGTGAATGGGCTACCCCAATTGTTCCAAGACCTAAGGGAGTGGATAGAGTAAGAATATGTGGGGATTTTAAGGTAACTGTTAACCCAAATTTAGTGGTTCCCCAATATCCATTACCAAGAATAGAGGACATTTTCAGTCATCTTGAGGGTGGGAAGAAGTTTACCAAGTTAGATCTAAACTCAGCATATCATCATCTAAAGATGAACAAGGATTCACAAGAAATTCTAACAATCGCAACCCACAAAGGACTGTATCAGTATACAAGGCTAGCGTTTGGTATTGCTTCTGCTCCTGCCATATGGCAACAATGTATGGATCAGATACTTACAGGGATACCGAATTGTTTCTGTTTTCAAGATGATATATTAATAACTGGTAGTTCCGATTCTGAGCACTTGAAAAATTTAGAGTTACTCTTTGAAAGACTACTAGAAAAGGGATTGACCATAAACAGAAACAAATGTATTTTTATGGCTGAGTCTGTAGAATACTGTGGACACATTATCGATGCCAAGGGGATACACAAAACAAATAAAAGAATCAAATCAGTAACAGATTGTCCTCGACCACAGAATGTATCAGAGGTAAAAGCATTTTGTGGTTTTGTTAACTACTACAATAGATTTCTGCCTAAAATTGCAGAGGTTTTGACTCCCATGTATAAACTCTTAAAAAAAGGAACCAAATGGCATTGGTCTCATGAATGTGATAAGGCTTTTAAGAAGGCAAAACAATTGGTGGCATCTGACAAAGTTTTAGTACACTACAACCCAAATTTAAATGTAGAATTAGCATGTGATGCCTCAAGTTATGGCATTTCAGGGACATTATCGCATGTATTTGAATCAGGGGACGATAAACCCATCTCTTTTGCATCAAGGTTACTAAGTGACAGTGAAAAAAAATATGCCCACATTCATAAGGAGGCTTTGGCCATCATATGGGCGATAAAAAAATATGATCGCTACCTCAGAGGTAGGCACTTTACAATTGTAACAGATAGCAAACCGCTTGCTTCTATGTTTAATCCTGCTAAAGCTGCTTCTACCATTGCGGCAGACAGGCTGCAGAGGTGGGCATTGTTTCTAGCCAACTATGATTACAGTGTGAAATACAAACCAACACACAAACACGCCAATGCAGATGGGCCATCAAGGTTACCAGCAATGGATGAGGAGGATGATATTAATTGTGATGTTGAGGACATGTGTAAAGTAAATCTGTTGGAAATGGATTTAAGTCCTGTAACCTGTGAGGAAATTAATAGGGAAACTAAGAAAGACAGGGTATTGTCCAAAATATTCCATTATGTTATTTCGGGATGGCCTGAGACCATTTCAGAGGAAACTAAACCTTATGCCAGGAATAAGCATAATTACTCAATAATAGATGGTTGTATTACAATGCATGGAAAAACTGTAATTCCAAAAGTATTACAGGGCAAAATTTTGAATGAATTACATGAGGGGCATATGGGGGTAGTGAAAATGAAAGCGGTAGCAAGAGATTTTGTATGGTGGCCTGAGCTTAGAAAAGACTTAGAGAATATTACAAAAACATGCACAGGTTGTCAAATCACGCAAAATTCTCCGAGTTACTCAAAAAAACATCACTGGGAATGGCCAGAATATCCTGGAATAAGATGGCATTTGGATTTTGCAGGTCCTTTCCAGGGTAGTATGTATTTAATTGTCATTGATGCGCATTCCAAGTGGCCTGAAGTGTTTAAGATGAAAAATATAACAACAGATAGCACAATAGATGTACTGCACACACTCATTGCTAGGTGGGGCATTCCAAAAACTATTGTCACTGATAATGGGCCTCAGCTAACTTCCAGTGAATTTAAGAAATTTTGTCATGAAAATGGTATTCGTCATTTATTTACAGCACCTTATAATCCATCCTCCAATGGATTGGCTGAAAGAGGGGTGCAAACTTTCAAAAAGGCTCTCACTGCAGCAACTAATGATAAAGGGTCAAATAATCAGAAGCTGCAGAGATGGCTTCTCAAGTATCGTTCTACCCCACACTGTTTCACTGGGAAACCACCTGCAGAATTGCAAGTGGGGAGACAACTTCGAACAAAATTAACTATGTTGAAACAAAGTTTCTCTGAGGTATTGAGTAATAAGAAACACACAGATGTATGTACTTATAAAGTATATCATCCTGGTGATTTAGTGAACATCTTAAACTATGGAAAAGGGGACAAATGGATAAATGGAGTGGTTGTGAAACCCATTGGTAATAAGATGTATGTAATATGTACTAGTGAAGATGTATATTGTGTTAGGAATTTAAAACAGATCCTCTCCAGAGAGGAAGGTGACGGTAGAACCCCTATGAAGAACTTAATAGACTCAAAGACTGCTCATACTAGTGAAAGTCAGGTTTCAGATCGTGAGAACTATCTAAAAGGGGATGGAGTTATAGATTTAGGTTGTGAACATCTACTCAAATCGGCTGTGAGTCCACAGCCATCAGCTGGTGATAGTGGTTTCAAGGAATGCATGGATACATCAATAACACAGGCTGATTCATGTATGGATTCTGAATGTAAGAGCTCCCAAAGTGATCTAGTGACCCCTAAAACTCCTGAAGGTGGGACTACCCAAATTTCACTCAGACGTAGTCAAAGAGTGAAGAAACCCAAGATAGTGTTTGATTTGTGGCTTTAATTTTTGTTTATGCTTGTATTTGTAACCAAATTTTGTTTGAAGGTATGACATTAAGGTTTTTCTTTTTTTTTTGCAAGGAGGGAGGTGTACTATCTCTATGTTGGTAGCACTGCAAATAAGTGAGTAGTACGGTGCGCAATGTAAGATGTAAGAGTGTAAAGTAACATTGGTTAATAAACAGTTATTAAGTACCATGTGACCATGTCTGAACACAACAATCCTAAACCCCGAAGCGTTGGGTCTCGAGACAAAGACGTCATAAACCCACGACCATCCTAATAGGGGGGGGGGGAGCTAGAAAACGTATATATACGGCTTTCGATCGTCTGGCCGGGAAAATCTAACATGTATATATACGCCCGTTGTCTCCTGGGTCAGGAAACGTCCACACGTATATATATGTGTACAGTAGGGAAAAGGTTAAGGAAGGTCTCGCCGATAATCACACACTCTCAGCTCCAACCTTTGTCCACTCTTCCTAGCAGGGACTCTGCCATTATCTTGGACTCCGAGGGTAGTTGGGCTCCCTCGTTTCTGGGTTTATAACCCTAATAGCGGCATTGGTTCATGGTCAATTTATGATTTGATTATATGAGTTAGCTACATGGATAATTGTATGTTTTCATGTAATTTGCAGACATCTTATAGAATTCCTCGTTTTTTTTTCAGAGCATTGTCAAATTTTTAACAAAGCTCTACTGTCAATGTTAACATAGGTATTTAATGCATCAACAATTCCCATGTTGATATTTATACTGAAATCGAGATACAAGTTAATATTTATGGTAGAATTTTGTTAAAAAATTGTTAACGCCGCTCAAAAGACAAAGAATTCAATACTTAGTTTATATTTTTTGAGAAAGGAACAAATGTTCATTTTTTAAACTGACTGAATGAACAATTGTATGACTGCGGTCCCTTAATACCACAAAGAGGGATAATATGAGTCAAGGGGTACGGGAACTTGCTCCCAGATTTCAAGGGTAAGGCCTAAGTCCTGCATCGTTGGGTCCCAAAACTAAGACTTCACATTCCCGTAACCATCATAAATGGGTGAGAGCAAGGAGATGCATGTTTTTGGCATTTGTTTGCCTCCGTAAGAAAATCTCTGATGAAAATTTTTGGCTTTCATCTCCTAGATCAAGAAACGTCTCCCTGAATATTTCCGTCGTTAGTTGCGGTATGGTATTTGGAGGAGGGGACCGACAGCTGAGGTTATTTGCGCCATGAGGGAAGGGTGTGGATGGAAGGGTGGAGAGAAACCTGGCGTCGGCGTTAGCCTGCTCTTAACGAAAGGCGTCAAGGGGACCACGGCTTAACGTCCCATCCGACGGACGGAGTGTTGCGCTTCAAATGTCCTCCACACAACATTCTAGCAGGGGTTGGGCAGTCTCTGAAAATTCTCTGCCACTGCCGGGATTTGAACCTGAGCCCGCAGGGTGGGAAGCCAACACTCTAGCCACCACACCAACCCGATCCCCCCGTTAGTTGCGAAAGGGTTAAATAAGCACCAACAACATAACAGCGATCAATTTCCCAGATATATCCCAGGGATTTCAGTTGGTAAGGTTATTGATAACATTACAGTTTTTCTTTGCAAAATATGGCTGAAAGTCTCAAAATGATGAACTCCTATCTGACTAAAAACTCTTGCCACAAGGTGATGAGCCTTGTATCTCGCCTCCCATTCGCTCTTTTATATTGAGCACTCACTCACTCCCTGCTACATTAGAATGTACCGATCACCTCCCAAGGGGTTGTGTTTCATCATATTCAATTCAGTCTGTATGTCATTTCTTCAATCATGTGCATCATGGGGGGAGGGGGGGTTATCCCCCTAAACCCCCCTCGCTGCGCAACTGTTGCTGCTCTGACATTTAAGCATGGTACCTCAAACTCGCTCTCCACATCTCCCTGAAATCAGTGGACTGTTGCTTCTCCCTTAACCTTGAAAGTGAAAGGTACTTCTTGCTAATGGATTGTTTAATTCTTATTAATCATTATTACTCAAACCTATCTACCAATCTTTTGGTAACTCTTCCAACTTCCAGATGTGTACTACAAACTAGCTGATGTAATGTCCAAATAAAATCCTGACCTTAAAATTTTATCAACTCTGCCTTCACTACTTAACTTCCTCTGACCTGTTAACATTCCTTTGTTTTCCATTCATAAGTCTAAAATAAAATAGATGGAAAAATTGCTGCCACTTTTTGTGAGTTGGTGACGACGTCATTAGATTTCTGATTCATTAACTTGTTCTGTTAGAACCTCATTGAGGGAAAGAATCACTCACAAAATTGTAAAAAAATCTGCCCATATGAGGTCTATGCCTGAGACTGGGGGATACCTAACTGAGGCAGTGGCGGGTCCAAATTGGGGTGCATCCCCCCACCCCCCTCGTGGGCATTGTCGAACATTGCAGAACAAAAATTTCAAATTTTTACATGTACTATAAGATGACATTATCATTTATATGTGTATAATCAGTTTCAATAAAATTTTCATAAACTTTCCCAGTGAGAAATGGGTGGTGGAATCCACGTGGAACCCACGTGGAGAATTAACGTGGATACCACGTGTTTTTGGTCGTGGAATCAATGTGGAACCCACGTGGAAATTTGGTGGAAAAATTAAAACAGCTGTTGGTGCTGTCCTAAAACCATTAAAACCTCAACCACTCTATATCTAAACCTTCTATATATGTGTCTATGATTTTTCATGTGCTCTCATGGCTGCCTTTCCACGAATTATATAAAAATAGAATGTGCGATACATTTTCACATAACTAGCGTGGTTTCAGGATGATAAATGACGCAATGTCACCAGAGAGTTAAGTTCCACAAATTAGAAATTCTGTTTAACATTTTATGATAATCACCTCAAATCCACTTGAAATCAACGTGGATTCCACGTGGGTCCAACCACTCAATATCCACCACCACCAAATATCCACCACTCAACGTGGATTCCACGTGGGTTCCACGTGGATTCCACCACCCATTTCTCACTGGGTTGCATTGATTATTTTTTATGAATAATCTGTCCTCTACAGATAACTGCTAGGCACTCCTTTATGCAGATGATACTTCCTGTCTGTTATTTGCAATTAACCCTCCTACCCTCTTGAAATCAGCCCATTCCTCAGTTGATGACATGAACCATGCTCCACCAATAACCTACAGTTAAATAATACTAAAACAACATACATATTTGTTTTTTCATACGAAAAAATTCCAACCAACCTATAGTTCTTTATTTACCCTAAATGGACTTACAATTAGTATTAAGTGCCAAGAAACCACTAATTTTTTGGGATTCACCATAGGAGAGAATCTCTCTTAGAAGGAACAAATTGACAAGCTTACCAGTAAAGTGGCAACGGGACTTTTCAGGATTAGAAGACTCACTTCAGTTATGTATCTTGCAGGAATACTTAATATTATTAACATATTTTACTAAAATTTAGTCCTTACTTACATATGGCATTATCGTCTGGAGTAATGCTCCCCAGGCTAGCAAACTTTTCTCTTTGTAAAAACAAGCTGTAAAAGCAATTGCAGGAATCTCAATTAGAGAACATGGTAGGCCATTTTTCAAATCCTTAGGTATTCTAACCCTACCCAGTCTATTCATTATGCAATGTTCCTACTTTGTTAACGAAAATCTTAGATTATTTCGACCAAATAGCTCCTTCCACTCTCAAGACACCGGAGAGAATAGGGATATTAACCTATCGAGATTCAACTCCAGTTTCAGCAAAAACGGGCCACATTTTACCTGTATGTACTCAAATTTATAATCATCTGCCTCCTAAGCTTAAAAGAATCTCCAAGTCTTTTCTTCTTGAGAATGCCTTTTACTGCATTGCTGAATATTATGAACTATAAATTTTAGGAAAGTATGTATGGCATGTGTCAGTGGTGGATCCAGGGGGGGCTAAGGGGGCTATAGCCCCACCCTTGGTCATCCAATTTACACTAGATGGAATGGTAATTTTTTTTGGACCCCCACTACAGCTGGGAGATTACCCCCTAGCCGCCCCCCCCCCCCTGGTTCCGTTACTGGAATGTGTTAGTATTGTGTGTTTTTATGTAATGATTATTTATGTTTCTCTCTTTTGTAATAAGAAATTTTTTAATTTGACGCCTTACAATGATGGATATAAAGACCATAATATATATACATTATATTATGATAAAAGTAAATGTAGTTCAAGAGAAGGACTGGGCTGAGACAGGATGTCATCTGCTTAACTTGATAAGGCCATTGATTTTTTGCCACAAATAACTATGTATATGTTGGCAGTGGATCAAGAAATGGAAAAGTACACATCTCTCTTTTTTTTAGAACTCCATCAAAAATTGACAGTTTAAAAAAAATGGTGTATAAGCCCTTTCTTCATTGCATGCATTTGGTTGGAAATTATAAACTCATTGACAGTAACAGATTAGTACACCTATGCAAAATAAATATCATATCATTCAAGATTATTTTTTATTAATAACATCCAACATTTTTATAACACTAATATTGTATAGTCCATTCATGCATGACACTTAGTGGCATATCAGCACACACCATTCATAACACCACCAATCATGATCATGCATTCAGAAACATGTATTTGATATGGGAATCCATTTATCTTGTACAACAGAGTCGCAATTTCATTTACTTGGTCAATGTGACATTGATAACCACCACTCACACTTTTATGTCTCACTATCTCATTATTGGTCAAGATAAAAAAATCCAAAATACTGCTCAACTTTTCTCTTCAACGATAGGCATGTATATTAAACAACCTTTTCATAATAGATAAAAAAATCTGAGACAGTTCCAAACATAGAAAGTCCACTCCTTTACTCACACAGTAATAACACTTCTGGCGTAGCCAGAATAAGTCACACAGATATGCGAAGTGCAGGTTGTGCACCTTAGTTTTGCCTCCCAGACAAAGCCATGGGCTCCACGAAAATCACTTGTAATTGACAATATCAGTCTGTTGGATTTTCACCGTTGCTTTTCAACTTTCACTCTCAACACTCATGATTGGAAGGCGTAAACAGGACTTTAATCATGAGCATCACAAATTCACACCATGCCCCTCTCGGCACTTTCAAAAATATCAAGGTTCAGGGCATTGCAAATGTGATGTTCAGTGCCATCATGTGCATTGGCTGCACACGAGCGGCATCTAAGGAACGTAAGGGACCGTGGCGGTGAAGCCCGGTCAGGGAAACCCTGGATATAGAAGCTATTGGCGCTCCCAATAGTCTTGTCCCGGCATGAAAAGCTGCCTGCCCTTCGCTACCCCCAGCAAGGGCACATCGAGGAATCACCACACCCTTCGATGCACTACAATCAAATGCTTGGCGATGAACGACCAGTAATGCGGATGCTGAAGGGAACTGTGGGAATGCAGACTCGGGGAGTGTGCGGAGGGTCACTAAGTGTTCATCACATGGGAAAGGCCTTGATAATAGACGTGCCCTATGGTGAAACACAGCTGGTCTATTTCCAGCCTCTTCCTCAGCTACAAAAACTGAAGTGGGGTACAAAAGTCCATTAGAAATGTGGTTAACAAGGATGCTGGGCCTAGAGTATTCATTGCTATCAACATCACCAACATCCTCAAGCAATATCCAATGCTTGGAAAGAGTACGCTTATTGTCCACCACACCCTCTCCCATCCCCCTAGAGTCATCATAAAGAGTGCGTCTATCCAGCATCACTTCTAACCACCCAGGACGCCAGCCAGCCACTCCTGATGCATGGCTCACCAAAAGGGTTATTCTACGGCGGTGCCGTCTTTGACCTTCCCCAACAGGAGTTGAGGGATCATCCTCAATGTAAGCCATTGTTGTGGCAGGGAAATAATTTCCCTCGATTCCAACTCTCGGCACTGTCTCTCTTCTCTGGGTCCCAAAACCATTCTTGTCTGTATAGAATCTTGGCTGCGATTTTTGTTGCCCATCCTCTGTGTTTTGGTTACCGCCTGCATTGTTTGGAGTTTCTTTACAGTTGCCAAGATCTGTGGACAGTCTCATGAATAACTCAGTTTCTCTATATCTTGGAGGCATACCAAAGTCAATCTCATTTTCCACATAAACGCCGTCTCCCATAGGGCCTGGTGTATGATATATCCTTACTGTATGTAGCAGTAGACGTCCATACCTAACCGATAACTCTGATGCAACTGGACCAGATGTGATGATGATTTGACGGCGGTGCCTCCTCTGGCGATGACCTGGCTCCTCATCTGCTCCATTTCCTCCTCCAACATGCACATCATCATTATCATCCCCTGCATTATCTGGTCCACCATCGTCTTCCTCAGCACCTTCCTCCTCCTCATCGAGGACTTGTCTCTCAGGATCTCTGGCGTTTGGATCAGGCATGAACAAGTATGCACCACTATGGAATTGGGCAGAGGGATATGCAGCAAAAGATAGTGCAACTCTAGCATTAATACCGGCTGCTTTCCGAGTTATGGATCGTAAGAGTCCAGTTCTACCATCTACCAATAGGCGCAAGGCTGCATTTTCCAATTGAACATCCCCTCCAACTTCCATCTTGCTGACTCCGAACCAAGATCTTTCTTTGCCCCTTGATATCAGTGCCCTGGGACACCAACCTCCGCAGAAAATTGTGGCCTTGGAAGCAACAACACCATCAGATTTTTCTCCCAACTGGAGAGAATAAACTGCCAGTGCTAGTGGGGGTAATTCTGCTATGAAAATAACCTCAACAACCTCGGAAGACATTTCTCTTCGTGGGTTCCATCCTCCCCCACTACCACTCCCCATCCCGGAAGACCTCCATTCAGACCCCTCCACTGTGGAGTCATTCCACACGGGATTAATTTGGAAGGTTACAGATGATCCTTCTGGATCTAACACACGAAGAAGAGCTGGGTTCTTTACTGCTACGTGCAACCTAACCAGGTCCTGCCTGTGTTGCGCTAGGGGATTAAAAAGGACAATTTTTCGAAGGGGTTCAGTTGGGGAAAGAGTGACGGGTAACCTCCTTGGTAGTCTTTCATAAGACTCCCTTTCTGTGTCTGGAACTAGGGAGAAGCCTCCCTCATTCTGTGGTTTTGCTCCCACAACTTCCGCTGCTGAAACTACGACCCTGCCTCCTCCAGCCTCATCCACAGCTATTCCACCAGCCTCAGCAACTTCATCATTCCCACTCCCACCACTTCCACCATCCAGCAACACCTGAGCACACCTTGCCTGAACCCTCACAGAATCTCTCAGTCCAGCAAAGAGTTTAAGGGCATAGTCATGCATAACAAATGCTTTAGAAGTCCCCGTTATAGCATCATGGTGCTGAAACAGGGCTAAGGCACGACGAGCTCGCACCAGGCGTTCATAATCACGCTCTAGGAGGGCTTTAATTTTTGCACCACCACTGCTACTAGGGCTGCCTCTAACCCTGGACAAAGCAGCAGTGTACATGATTTCTGCAGATCGCAGGGCAGCTTCCACTTCACGATCAAGGGCTTTCCAATAGGGCCTGGTGGTAAAGTAACCACTCCAATACGCAGGCCTTCCTTCTGAAAATATATCACTATACACAAAGAAGTCTCCTTTTAGAGTTCTTATTGAATGAGGGCCAGCTTGAGTAGCACGTTCCCTGACAACCCGAAAGTAGTCTGCTGGGGTTCCAAAGGAGACGCTGGCTGATGAGTAGTCGGCTGGATGAGTTCGGATGTGCTCAATGATCCGGGAATAAGATTCGTACTGTTGGTCCCATTCCTGTGCATGGTCATAGCGGAAGTCATCTCCAAGAGGTATTAGGGCTACGTTGAATGGAGATAGGGAAGCAGCCCGGGCATACTGCTCCAGTAGAAGGCGTGATCTTTCAGCAACGTTCCGAGCGTCAACTGGCACTGCTCGTGCAGTTGCCTCCGTGTATTCGCCAGCCACTCGCCTGAAGTCAAATGCAAGGCAGACCTAAAGGAACAGTAAAAAATTGGATTAATATGGATATAATATTAATAGAAATAAGTTAGGAATAGCAAATAGATATCCAGTTTCACTTTGAAATATAAATAATTGCATTGTTGAAACATAGATTATCTTGACTTCTATCTAACATAAATATTTCACAGTTTGTTTGACTCTTGCTAAATCAAACAGGGGAAAATCTTGAATGGCAGTAATAATCAAGAGACAGAGAGCTTCATTGTTGTTGCTTAACAGTTATTCACGAAAATATTTTAAATAGGAAAGAATTATGTGTAAAAGTATTTTAAGCAACAAGTTTAAAAAAAAGGTATTTGATTCAAGAAATATTTGATATTGCAAATGATTTTTTAGTGAAGCATCTGCTACCCTAAAAATGAAATCCACTCTTAATTCTTTCAAAAGTCCATTTTGTCATGATAACCAGAAATGATAGCATTTATAATTAATTCAGCTTAAAAATCGGAGACAAAAATTTCACCATCTCTAATAAAAGATGACTCAAGCATTTCCTCTTCAAGTTTTGATCCATTCTAGTAACATCGCCACTTACTGACCTGAGGAAGTTTTTTGATTTGATGGCATTGATTATTTTAAATTTCCCCTTAACTAATGTGGGTACTTGGGAACAAAGCTTATCATCCCAATATGTGTATCATTGTCATAAAAAAAAATTTTCAGCAGTAAATATTCTATTTAGTCAATAGTTTGAGGCACCCCCTGGTGATATTGCTTCATTTTAAATATAAAAATTTAAAAATTTCACATGCATATGTGTAATTGTGGATGACCAGTTTCCTCGTGGTGTGACATCATCAAAGTTTTTTATGTTAATAAAGTAAATATACCATTAATTTTGAGCAATGGCTCTCCAAATTCAGAGTATAATCAGTGCTTGATTGCTCAAAGAAGTTGGAGATTCGCCATCATTAAAGCTTACTCTAAGTATTGTAATGATTGCATATTGGTTGTCGTAATACATAAATTTTTCATTGAAAACACTATCTAATATCCTGATATGATATGACTCTTAAAATAAAAACTAATATTTATTATTTCTTTACCAAAATATATGAGAATAATTGGAAAAAATGAAGTTACAGAAACTTCTTAATAGATGCAACAGTTTTTAATCATCGTTTATAAAGTTCAGAGATAAGTTATACCACCAAATCTATACCTGGATGCATAAGAGCTTCTGAGTTAAATCTAATTTGTTTATGTTTTGGTTTCTCTGAGTTCTTTCTTCTTCCTTTCTCCATTCCACCTTTGCCCTACTCACTGTCCTTCCTATCCCCTTCTCAAGACATAAACAACATCATATATTTGCTCAGTGTGACCAATGATTATTTAAATGTTGGCTTAGGTCAAAATCTGAGCGATGGTAGAGATTTTTAAGGTGGCTCAGTCAAAGCTTGAATGCTGTGTGGAGGGCTTTTCAAGTTCAGCACTTCATCTGTGGTCAGGTGGTGGTTCCTTAGCTGACTTTTATTTAGAGGAAGCTAGTGCTGATGCAGGATTTCTCTCCACCCTACCTGCTCCATCCTTGAAAATAACCTGAGCTTTTGGTCACCTCCGAAGACTTTCCTTTCAACTTTTTTTTGTCCTGAGCACAGAGAGGCAGCACTAATAACAATTGGGCCCTGCATTTTATATTAATGCTGCCCTAAAAAAATTGTTTGTATTTTTCCTAAGAACTGATAAAAATATGGGCATTTTTTCAAATTATTTCTGAGAAAAATCATCCTCAAAAAGTCAAAATTTGGGTGTTTGGGCAAACATAGTTCTGAGATCAAGTTTAATTTTCCTATGTTGTTGGTAGGATAAACTATATTTTCACTAGTGGATTGTGACAGAGTTTTTATTTAATGCTATGTTGCATATATGGACAAATAATAGACACAACCTAGTAATTGTGCATATATTAAAGGCTTCTCGTATGTATATCTTTCACCATAATGAAGAACTTTGTTAAGTATACTAACCTGAGGATGTGGTCCACATGAGTGTTTGATGGAGTAAATATCAAATGGCTGGTTATGAATAAGAAGAGAGGTCTCAGGAGAATCACCTATGCCAGCTGAAAAAAAAATGCAAATAACATGAGTTGAGTTGGTGGTCAAAGAAAAAATTAACCTTAACATTCATCAAGAAATTTAATGGATTTTTGGTCTTAATTAGTGGCTAAATTAAATGTTTACTCTTTAAGCCAATGTATTTATTATTTAGGAGGTCAATGGCCTTAAAGTGTTATCCATTGATGATCTTTTGGATAAACCTGTGTCAAAGTTTAAAAATATACATACATGGTTTTGTCTCTCTTGGTGTTTGAATTGACATGGTTTTACCCAGAAGAACATTTGTGGACATCATAGAACTTTAAGGTTTAAACCAATTTATAGAGTTAAAAAAAATATCTTTGAGATATGCTTTAAAGTAGGTGTGCTAAAGGTTTTTGATCCACAAATTAAAAATTATCGATTATTTAATATTTATGATAAAAACTTGAAGAAAATTTATTTATAACAATTCAGCCCTTTTGAGATGAGATCTGTTTCATTTTCCTTAGTTGAGGTAACTTATCATGCATTAAGCATTTGGCACTAGAAAATGGTTTTGAACTTAAGTCAGAAGAACATAGTGACTCTAATTTGCTTTTTCAAGGAGAAATTATTTTCATCTTTTGCATGTCAATTAATTTTCTGGGAAAAATAGAAGTAAATTTCAAATGTGATATATTTATTGGAGTATTGAGCATTCGCTATCTTAATTATAATATATTCCTATGAAATACAAGGCTTTTGCTTTTCTGTTGAGAATATAGGAGTCGAAATATTTTTTCCAGCTATTTAGGAAATATATATGTATTAAGATTACCTAATCCAACCCTTGGCATTTGGGTACTTTCCCATCCTTGCTTCCAGATGAAGTCCATCATCTGTTGTTCCGCCAGCCACTGCTTCCAAGCATAATGTATTCTTTGAATTACAGCACCACGTGACACTCCTGATGCTTTGAGAAGATATGGCATGGTTGAGCCATGGCCGAAAGGATCAACAGCCCATCCTGTTTGTGGACTGACACCCAATTGACTTCGCATCCATTGGTGGCCTATAGAAAATAGAAATATCACCCTGATGAGACAAAGAAATATGACATGAGGAAAAGGAATCTGCTCATCAAAACGTTATGCTCACATGAGTGGTGGTTAGTTAATGAAGATTTGAAGAAGATACGACTAGTTTACTTACAACAGTCGATCAAAACCTTTGGATTGTACAGTTTAAAAGATAAGAATTATCTGCAGGGATCACAATTAAGCACGGTTAATCCAAAGCAAAGATGTGTTTAATGTGCAAAGCTAAAATTTTTAAGGAAGGATAATGCTATTCAAATAAAATGGGTACGGTTACATTTTTACAAATAAGTAAAATTCAATATCTTTAAATAAGTATTTCAATCATGATTAGCAAATGATTCAAAAAAATTATTTTAGGGAAATTAGTATTTTATTCTCATTTCTTAAATTTGGTAGTTGCATAGAGTAAGTATACTCAATGGTAGTTGCTTTAAATTTTCAAATGGCATTAGTATGTTATAGAATGTTTTTTTGCTGCTTGATAAATGTAGTTGAATGATTTTCACAATACCAAAAGCTTGATACCCCAATGGAATTATTTCTGAGAGAAATATCCCTTCGACATCCGAAATCTGGTCACACAGCTAGTTACAAATTACATAGAATAGATGAAGGAAAGTCCTTGGTGTGAACTAATCTTGTATAGTTGGCAGTGTATCTGCAAAGATTCTTACTGGGTTTAGAATCCTTGAATGGATATGTAATACGTAGATCACATAACTCTTCAAAGTTTGAGTTATTAGGTTGAAACCTGCATTACTATGTATTTACATTTAACCCAGATTTACCTTCAATTAATTGGTCCAGCATAGCATAAAGATGTGAAGTCGCTTCATCTGTCATGACCCATCCTCCCGTTGCTATTTCCAGTCTGCCATCCTCCACTAGTCGCTTCACTATCCTCCGCTTAGATGGATGGGCACTAAAAGTAGAATATGATAATTTAAGAAATCTTAAATAGGCTGGTCCTATCATAAAATAGATTTTACAGTGGCTGTTCCCTTAAAAATTGCTAGTTTCTTTTTAGTCTCTCTTTGTAATTTCATAATCATATCATAATTCATATCACATTGAACTTAGAATTCTTTTCAGCAATAATCAAAAACTATTATTTTCAGCATTTATATAGATATCTATGGCTTGGTGGTAAAAGTATCAATGTCAAAATTACTCATTACGCTGCGTACTTTTCAGGAGAGCAGTCTCAAGTTAAAATGGAAAATTCAACCTTATTTTAAACTGAAGCTAAAAATATGAATGAAAAATGAAAAAAAATGAATCTACTTGAAATTTTCAGAAAATTATTACTTAAAATCCCTTCTACAATTGTGTTTTTCAACATTTATTATTTTAATTATTTTTTTAAGTGTTCAATAATGTTTTGTGAAAATGGCCTAAAAACTGCTATAACTTTTTTTCATATTTGTTTCAGACATTGGCCCTTTTTTCACTTCATAGTTCCCAATCTACAGATGTATAGTTACAGAAGTGTAAAATTTTGACATGGCTCTTTTAACACCAAGCCACAGATTTATACTGATAATAATTCATATCACTGATCACAGCATGAAAGTTTAAATGGTGCATCAAGTACGCAGCTCGGAATTAAGGCAAGGGGGGATTTTAGGAGCATTTAGGGGTATGGAATGTGGGAGGTGCGGTTGCCCTTCCCCAGAAAATTTTTATGATAAATGGTCCAAAATTTAAAGCTTTTGGTCCAAACTTTTAAAGCTTTCTGAGGGATATTTTATTAATCATTACACTATTCTAAGTAACATTTATCCAATTAAGTAAAATGGATTAAATTTTAAAATTTCTCTAAGTTCTGGGGGGGGGGGACTGTCAAACCTCCCCCCCTCACTGTGCCACTGCCTAGCATAGAGAGTTCGAAGGGAAGGCCTCTTTTCCTAGTCCAATCCTTCATAAAAAATGAAATAAATAACCTCTGCTAATATAGTTACCTTTCCCACCACTCCGATAGAAACGATATCTCTGTCCAGATGAAGGTCATGTTAGGGTACTGGACCATTTTGTCCACCATATTGTCCAGGATCTGCCGTGTTTGATAGTGAAAATAGCTGTCAAAAGTCCTCAGCCATCCTGGATCATTGTGAGAATGCGGGACCACTATGACCTGAAAGGAAAAAAAGTGAGAATCATGAATGACAATTTATGGAAATTGAGCAAATAATCAGTGTAGGTAATAGAAATTTAGATTTTAGACTTTCTGATCCTTTTATTACCCTTATGAGGTTTATTTTAAACTTTTCAAAGCATTCTGTAAACTTATTTTCTACATTTTAAATACCATATTATATATTAAGCACAGTTTTTTCTCGCCAGACAAATATAATACGTAATATCTAAATTTGGAAAGGATTTTTCTGTCATAGAAGTAACTATTGGATGCAATGCTGTCAAATCAAATATAAAAAATTAGAAAACTGAAACTGCAGAATTTTGTAGGTCTTTAATTTTCGCTTGAAAACATCCTATTTGGTCCAGTTTCATTAAAAGACAAACCTTTTTTGGGAATTTAAAAAGACTATCATGAAAATAATTTTGTACGACCTGCAATCGTCCATTCATATTATCACTTCCTTAAAAAAGACGTTGCAGCATGTTTTCTTCTGGGAAAACGCATAAGTTTTCCTTGTGATCGCCGCAATATTTTCCTCGTTGTAAAATGGTCACATGTTACGGTATTTAAGTTGGCCAGATCGTTCAGCGACCAATTTATGTTCAAGTATTTCTGAGGAAAAGAATTCAGCTACCATCTAAGGGTGCGTAAATAGAGCATGTACCAAGGCCGTAGCAAATTGGGGGAACACAGGGTATAGAGGGTTCAAGTACCAAGAAATGTTCAGGAGATATTGCCTTGAGTAGTCCATATACTAAAAAAAAAACCACACCCAAACAGTGAAAAAAAATCGGTTCAATGCCGTGGCACGTACTAGTCTTTCCTTGTTGGAGAGCGGGGCTTTGAACACATCCATCCAGGGAATCAAAACTGAAGACTACTGAAACTGCAGACTGCAGTTTGAAGAGTTCTAACTTTCGTTTGAAAATATCCTATATGGTTCAGTTTCATTAAAATGGCAAAAATGTTTTGGGAATTGAAAAAGCCTGTCTCTGATCATTAAAAAATTTTGTTCATCATGCAATCGTTATTTCATATAATCCCTTCCCTAAAAAAACACATTGTTTTCTTCTGGAAAAAGGCGTTAGTACTCCTTGTGATTACCGCGAATTTTTCCTCGTCGAAAAACGGTTTCACGCAACGCTATCTAATATGACCAGATTATGGCCTTAAATGTTCCATCTACACAGAAACCTCCGCGAAATGCACTTAAAAAACCGCACCCGAATTGTTTCTCGGCCTGCTGCACGTGCTAGTTTTTCCTTGTTGGAGAGCGGGGCTTTCAACTGTATCCATCCCCGCTGAAGAAGCCGTACTACCCTCATAGAAAAAGGGAATACTGAGCCTTAAAAACCGTGGTTAGTAAATACTATAAGAGTTCGATACTGAGGGGTAAATGGAATGGGATTCTGCGAGGGTGCGTGAAATGGTCTTTTGGAAGAATAAAAGGTCGTGGGGAACACTTTCCACAAGTAGTTTGGGCGGCGCCTTCGACTCAGGAATAAAAAAAAGCGAGTCAACCTCGAATCTCTTCTGCGAAGAGCATACAATGAGCACGGAAAAGAAATAGGAAGTGAAGTTTAGGAGCAAGGAAGGGGCGGTGTGAGGAGTTGGCACAAAAGAGATGAATGGGATTAGTTCTGAGCACAATGCGCTTTCTTGTGTGGGGGGGAAGTGGACAAGACGGCGGAAGCAGGCATATAAAAAAAAGGACAACGCAAGGGCGAAACGGAATGGTGTGTGGGTGTAGAGAAAGGTCTGGATTCCCGCTTTCTTTATATAATCCACATCGCCACATCCTATTTCCCCTCTCTTAATTCCAACGTCTTTTTCATTAGTTCTCCTTCTTTGGACCCCTCCCACTTGTATTTCCCTCCCACAGCCCATTAAGGTCATCTCACTACATTGAGCCTTAATTTCATTTAGCCGGGCTAATTACAGGAAGCGAGGGGAAGGCATGTTTTCCCCCCGTGAGTTTTGTGCCACACGTGATGTACTCGGATCTTATTTCTTAAAAAAAACGTGTTCTTTCCAAAGTGGGGCCTCAGTCAGGGAACGCTACCCACCCTCTTGAATTTCTTCTGCTCGTTCTTGCTTTAAAAATATCTTTTTTATTAAATTTAAGTGGAAGAATCACTCCCTGTTGACTTTTATTTTCTGGTTTTGCGTTATTCGGTGAAAACGTCTTTTGCTATCTTGAAATTATCTGAGCATATGGAAAAATGGTGTATGGCAAATGGTAACTAAGTCACAGGATTGAGTGATAACAGGTTATTTTTAGTATCGGAAGTTACAAAAATTTAGAAAATCATCGAAAATGTTCCAAAAAAGAATGTTTAAACTTTTGTCGGATTTCCGCGCGGGGAAGATATTCTTGAGAATGAGTGACGAGCCGGTAGCCGAAACGTCGGCGCTCTTCGAATATCTTACCCGCGGGAAAACCCGAGAAAAGTTTAAATATCCTGTTCGCCGGGAAAATGTAAAATCATGCGTTCCAAAAAAGCATCAATCTCTTTTTGTTCCCGTTTTTCCATTGCAATAACTCAAAGACTCTCAAAACTGCGGACTTAGCATAATTTTAAAAAAAAGAAAAATCTTAGAACTCTTTTTCTGCACTTTCTGTTTACAAAATGCAAAAAATACACATGTGGATATAACGAGACATGATTTTCAAATTTTTGGGACCAAAAATTGTTGACAAGGGTATACTTTATATACCCAGGAAATTTCAAGCTAATAAAATGAGTTTTTAACGAGTAATGTGTATGAAATGAAAGACAAGTCTAGCGTGAGGTAAATGTCCTCTTCACGTTCACTTTTAGTCATCTGTTGTTAAAAGGAGAGCCTTCAAAGTCTTAAAATGAAATGAAATTATCAGTATAAAATTAAACAGCAAATAGCACCTTGAAGAGGAGGAGTAAATTAAGTCTTAACAAAAAAAAAAGTTTACCCCTCCTAGGAAAATTGTTTCCCATCCTTAAGCCATGACCTGTCTATGACTAAGCTCTCATGGACAGATGAAAGGGACTCACACTTCAGTAAACAATGTATGCTGGTATACACCGGTTTGTGTTGATGACGTGCAGCTTTGAAACTTGGGTCGTATAAACAAGTGTACGTGAAAATATTACGTTATTCACTATGGAAAATTTAAATCTGATCCTTGGATATGCTCCTTATTTTCGTGAGAAAAATTTAGCGTTTTTGGAATTTGAATTCTTTATAAAAATCTTGATTCCGGTGAAATTCAAAATATACCACGACGCTTTTAGTGGGAAATGATTTTGCGTACCTAGAACTACGAAAATCGCTATTTTGGCCTAAGACGATTTTCCTATGAATGTAAACATTTAACAGTTTACTTATTGCTATGTCAAATAATTATTGCAGTCAAAACGCTACATCGGAACTCTGATATTAGTTACACGATTTAATATTTGGCAGCTCCTGAAGTTAGACTTCCTGCCAAGTTTTCGTGCCCTGTTGGTATAACTAAGTCACAGGCGTGAGTGATAATTGGCTAATTTTAGTATCTGGAAGTTACAAAAATTTAGAAAATCATTGCGAATGTTTCAAAAAAGCAACAATATCTTTTATTCTCGTTTTACCCGTTTCAATAACTCACTAACAATTACAACCCTAAATAGCCAAAAGTACGGGTGTCTAGTAGCAAAATATCGGTGTTATAATGGGTACTTAAAGTTAAAATCGAAATTTTTATAATATTTATGAGAATCTTAGCCACATAATTAAATTAAATATATGTTATTTTCTAGTTACACTATCTAAATTTATCTGCTCCAAAATTTAAACTTCCCGCCAGGCGTACGTGCCAAGTTGGCGTTACTGTCACAGGCGTGACTGATAACAGGTTAATTTCAGTATCGGAAGTTAAATAAGTTAAGAAAATCATAGCAAATGTTCAAAAAAACATCAACATATATTTTCTTCCGTTTTATCTATTTTAATAAATCTCTGACAACCTTAAAACTCTAAATAGCCAATAGCTCTGGTGTACAGTAACAAAATAAAGTTGTTTTACTGTTTAACAAGTTAAAATCGAAACTCTGATGTTATTTATTGGGAATAAAAAATAACACAAGAGTTTCATATACCGTTGTCATAGCGTTTCATATACCGTTTCTCCCGCTGTCATAAATAATTGCCGTCAAAATCATGAAGTTCCTTGGAGAGGTCATAAAACGGTGGCCTGAATTGACGCAACGGTGGCGTCAGAGACAAATGCTCGATGAATTTAGCCTACAATTTTAAGAATATGGATTGGTCTCCCGCAGTTCTACTTTCCGAATCCTTCCCTCTCTTATTATCCCCCGGTTTCATCGGAAGGCATTCCCATTCATCCATGCATTTCTCATTCCCAACGGAGTTTATGGCCAGGGACGTTAAGAGCTACCAACTCTCATGCCTTCGCTATCGAGGAGGGCGGAAAATTTTCGGCCCTCAAGACTGCTGTAGATTGATATTAGTTCCCTCCCCTTCGGATCTTCCCAAGTTTTTATACGCCACCGTAAACTTCTCCGGCGCGAATAATAGCTCCTCGTTATAACTTCCTCTCTATCTTTATCAGCCTATTGAGGAAAAACTTGTCTGGTGCATTTCTTGCGTTCCTTTCCAGATTCTGGACTGAAATTCCTGACGGAAGATAGGTGGGTGTTGGATTCTTGGATCTCGGTCATACAGGTATTGGAAGGGAGATGCTAAAACCATAAAATTGAATAATTATGATTGGGATAGGTTCGTAGAATTTTTAGCCATAATTAAAAATGTTTCGGCTGGCTGTTAATGGCATTTCCCAGTTAAGGCTCTCGGACTTTGCGAACTTCATCGAGCATTGTACGCTTGATAATTATTTAAATTATAAGAAATTATGGGATAAAAAAATTTATTTCCATACCACCGAAAAAAGCTCTGTTCGGCCTTTTACATCGGGGTTATAACCATGATAACAATTTTACGTACACAAAAACCATGCCCTGGATAGGGGTACCTTACCCAGGCGAGACTCGAACCCGTGACCTCCTGTCTGGTTTGACGAGGACTTTACCCCGCCACCACCGAGGCCAGCAAATTTCATTCATTCAATTTTGTTCATGAGATAGGTCACAATTTAAAAATTTTATTACAAAAATTAAGCTGATTGTGACAACTTAAGAATAATTGACCCCGTGTTAACTCTTAATGTAATTCCTCACCACAAGATTTTCATTGTCAATTTTATGCAGAAAGATGGTGATGCTTAGAACCTTAATGG
Source organism: Ischnura elegans (assembly GCF_921293095.1). Lineage (NCBI taxonomy): Eukaryota > Metazoa > Arthropoda > Insecta > Odonata > Coenagrionidae > Ischnura > Ischnura elegans. The sequence goes on from NC_060253.1 coordinate 59,448,255, forward strand.
CAAATCACAGTTATCTTAGGCGCGGTTCTCAAAATACTGCTGCATCTATCTCAGGAAACTCTTGTCTAATTTATTATAAATTTAACATTTGTGATAAATAGCAAGTTTGTTCGGGATACTAAGCGGTCGAATTTGATATCAATTCAGTAGAACTGAAATCAAAATACAGTGATACATTTGCAATTGGTTTGAATATGGATATATTAAAAAGTAATTTCCCCACTTATCTTCACCTGCGGGTGCAATTTCGTCAAAATATTCCAAATATTTAGGGAAATAAACTGGGAAAAACCTGGATAAAAGTTGCTGGTTACAGAGCATTCCGTTTTTACTAGCTCCAAACGGTCCACCTCAAAAGTACTCCATCGCGAAAGTTCTCTTTCTTAAAAATTGATTGTTTGAGGCGTAACTTGGTGAAAGCGATTCATAATTAAATTAAAAAAGAAGAACTTTGTGCTTTCACATTAATATTTATTCACGACCATGGTTTCAACGTTAGACGTCATCATCAGGTGAACATCCTTTTATACCAGATGGACCTCTGTAGAGTTCACCTGATGATGACGTCTAACGTTGAAACCATGGTCGTGAATAAATATTAATGTGAAAGCACAAAGTTCTTCTTTTTTAATTTAGTTCTCTTTCTTATTAAGTGGTTGAAAATTCGTGAAGTATTTCAAAATTTTGTTGTTAAGTACGCCTCAGTGAACCCGAAATATTTATTGTCTCTCCTTTGCGCTAAAGTAATGATTGATAGTGCGTCACATGTTTCTGTGAAGTATGTTCGTTTTTTTCTGAACCATGGACGAGGTATAGATACAGGAATTGGGTTCATCTCGTCATTTTTTTAAAAAGGTTTTTGAATTAATTTGCTCTTATTTTGGAACAAAACCTTTTCCTTTGTGTTAGTTCCCTTTTACCCTCGGCGCGTGTGATTAAAATAACAAAATTTCGTAACTTTACCTTTCGTGTTTATTTTCTTGCTAATGAAACCGCGAAGTGAAAGACGGTTCTAGCGTGCAAGTTTTGTTAATTAAGAAGTGCCCCGTTGCGGAAGGATACCGGGGTCATTTCGTTATACCCAAGGTTGCACTTTCACCGATAAACATCGCGTCTTTTCGCAAATATTGTAAAGAATTCCATGTCCATGACAACTTGCTTGTTTTACGTAGTGTCCTTGCGAAAAGACTCCATATGGTTATGGTTTTATCTTTTCCCTGAGAAAATATTCTGTGCCCAAACCAGTGGCGCAGCGAGGGGGGTTTTGGGGGATAAAACCCCCAGAGAAATTTTTAAGTTTAATCCATTTTACTTTAATGGATTAATATTACTTATAAAATAATGTAAGGATTAATAAAATATCCCTCAGAAAGCCGTAAAACTCACCATTTTGAACCGTTTATCTCAAATATTTCTGGGGGAGAGCCCCCGCATCTCCTGCTACCCCTGGTGGGTATTACATACCCTCCAGACCCCCAGCATTAGTTGAACCTAAAACTCCCCTAGCCTTAATTCTTGACTACGCTCCTGGCCCCAACTTCTTTTATTCTTTAAATACGAAAAACTTCTCAAGAATCTGGGAGAGTCAAAGGAGGAAGAAGGAAATGTAATTTACGTTTGTGAAATAAATGAAACTGTTGGCATGGTATTACAACGACGTGTGATGGCAAGTGAACGTTATGAGCATTGCAAAGCAAATTGAAAGGTAGGCTTGTTACTGTGTTAAACATTGCAAGGTATATGATGGGGTAATGAAAGGGGTACTTGAATGCTTGGATAATGGACGTCTCGTTGAAGTTACTAATTTGCAGGTTTTATATATCTATTTCTTTTACTCATAGTGATTCAATCTTGTTATAAAATTTAATTTAATTATTGTTTGTGTTTTCTTGATAAAGTATAATTATGAAATTTTAATTTTTCCGAGCGACGAAAATTGTCATTTTTTATAGGTATTGTAAATAGGTTTCAATTATTTGCAGATTTATTGGAAAAGATTAGGAGTTATAGAAATTATAGAGCTGTATTCTGTCCGTTTTCAGTGTTTTCTAAAGAGCTGCGTATTGGTAGCATTTAATCGGAAGATCTCTCCATATACCTGAGCATTGGAGAAGGATAAAGGCTCAAAATATTGGAATACCTAGTTGAAAACATAGTTTCCTTTGCTGTTTCATCTTTGAAAAACCAGTGGCTTTCACGACGGAAATATAAACGTTTGATTCGATCGATTTTGAACTAGACCAGAAATGATCTTCAACGAGAAAGCCGATTTGGGACGTCTCGTTAGTGGAGCGTAGATGAAATTTCAACGAACGGCACGTGGAGTCAATGGAAACGCCGCACCGCCACTATAAATCTCCGTTGGAGGAAATTCTGAAAAGCATTCGCGGAAAGGAGTAAATTGACAAGGAAGTACATTAAGCCCGCGCTCCCCACTGATTCCAACCCGCACTTTAAGAGTCGATAGGCATATATTTTTTTTTCGTCGCAAAAGCACCCTTGGTACCCTTCAACCCATCCTGTGTGTTGGGCTCAAACCACACACGCTGAAATCAGCGCGGGCCGATGTACTGAGGAGGGACTTGCACAAGTGCGGACATGCTCTCGGGTTGCCCGAAGTGATAAATGGCGTTAGCGACGAGCGGCGTGCGATGATTGTTGATTGAGGATGTTGGAGGTTGTCAGGTAGGCAGGGGTTGACTGATGCGAAAAGATGGATGGATTCGATGCGTAGATCCCCTTTCGCGGGGGGGCGGAGATGGAAACTCGAGAGGATATAGGTTTGAAGGTCGGGAATTCTTTTTTTTTTTCGAAAATATGATACCACGAGGTGAAAAAGTGCGTGGGTTTACGATGAAATTGATGTGATGACTACAGGAGCTATCAGGAAATACCGTGAGCGCATGAAAAATTCGGTAATAATACAGTGTGAATATAGTTTGATACCATGAGTACATGAAAATTTTGGTTGTAATATAAAAATAATATAACTAACTTTATTCCACTCATATGCAATCACATTACCACAGAGAACCAATTAACAAGTGTGGAACATATTAGTACCCCTTGTGTAATCGTTTTGGGGCTACTATCATACTTTTTTTATACAGGAATGGTGCCATCAATACATTGCAAATAAATTTCTTTCACTGAATTCAGTGATATATTTTTTTAAATTATCGTTTGCATTCAATTGTGATATTCCAGTAATGTTCATGCACACAATACTACTACACATGGTAACTAACTTGCTTTTAGAAATGCATTACAAATCCGAATATATAGTTTGTAATGAATGAAATAGGTAGGATTATTTTTAACTGTGTGAAGTTATTTGATTTTCTCAGTTTACACAAATGGTATGAGTATTAATGTGCCAAACGAAATAGAGGCATTGATTATTTATAAACGGGACCAATTTTCTAACTAAAATATTCAATTGCATGTTAGAATGAAGCCTAAAATCATGCCCTACAAAAATATACCATAAAAAATTAAAAATGTAAAAGTATTGTTTGAAGGTCGGGTGAGAATTTTTTTTTTCGAAAATATAATATCGTGAGGTGAAAAATGCGTGGGCTTACTATGAAATTGATGTGATGGCTATAGGAGTTAGCGAGAGATACCGTAAGTGTACGAAAAACTCGGTAATAATATAGTTTGTACTGAATGAAAAAGGGAGGATTATTTTTAACCGTGCGCAGTTATTTGCTTTTCTCAGATTATAAAAATGGGATGAATATTAATGCGCAAAAAAAATAGAGGCGTTAACTATTATCGAACGAGAGCGATTTTCTAACTAAAATATTAAACTTTTTGTAAGGATGAAGGCCCCAAACATGCCCTTAACAATTTAAATATGTTTAATGGACATAAATTTACGATGGGTAAAATTGTTTTTATGCATCACTGGCCTTTACTTAAAGTATACATTGGCATGCGATAGAATGAAAACTCATTTATATTTCTTGGAGCATTCTTCGCCATATAATTTAGTAAACCCATGATATATCTGGTAGATAATGTGCATTATGTTGTATATTTCATGAAGGCACGTAGAAAGGGCCAAAACGCGCCAAAATAGAAAGATGAGGAAAAAGGCTAAAAAAATATGGGAATATTGAGTGGTATTGGCAAAGGTATATTTTATATACGAGGCTTAGTATTTATGATGAGGGGTGGCGCTGTAATAATAATTTCTTCAGGTTGTTTTTTAAAGGTAAGAACCATCGAAAAACTCAGTGGGTTCGCAGGAATTTTACGCACCCCCTAATCTATTGCTTCCCGAAAGTATATGGGTCGACCTTTCCTCTGGAATAATTTTGACGGGGGGGGGGGGAAAGGGTTTAAAGGAACGTCAGACTTAGTCAGACACTAAGCCCGACATTTTTAGCAGCAAGGAAGTGAATGGAGAAGAATGAGACGCTCAGAAATCCCAGCTGAAAGCTTATCGATGATGGAGAGGCTTTTTTTCCTTCACTCAAAAGCCGAAGCGAGCGAGAGCTTTAGGCTTTCGCATTTTCGATTGCACTATGATGCATGTTCATGCTTTCAGTGCAGTTGAGGTAGAGATCGCTCCTCTTTCGCCGTAACTATCGTCATCTGTCGCGATCGCAAAATGCGTCCTTGAAACGCTCTTTGGAATGCCTACTTCAATTACGATCGCGGCAGCAGTAATCGTATCATCGATCAAAGCCGCCGACAGCGTGGGATTCGCAGTTGTTCGCGGTGGAGCGAGTCACTTGCCTACGGAATAAATCATGAATCCTGTGGCAATGATTTCGAATACATCATCAATCGCGTGGTAGAAACGTTGAAAATACTTGCTGAAAATAATTATCCCCAAAACCAGTGATTGAAGTCATCATCATCGTAAGCCAACATAGTTTGACGCAGCTCTCCGTTCCGCCATACTCTATGCTAACCTTGTCATAGTGACGATTCATCTTTTTTTCATACTGCATGACCCGTTCCACGTAATTCGTTCGGGGCCGTCCCCAGTAATTGTCCTGTATGCATTTGTGAAAGTCTCCTTCAAATCATTTTCTGGTTCGGGTAATACTTCTACGTCATCCGCAAATAACAAAACACTAACTCTTTCTCCGTGTCATACTGACAACCAAAGCATTCTCTTTGATCGACGGCATTCTCTGCGTAAACATTGAAATGCATGGGGGATAGTGCATAACCTTGTCGAATAACGTTCGTATCTGTTCAAATTCGTGACCTTTAAAGGGGAGAGAATAATACCATAGGTTTAAATAGCATTTTATTGCCAAAAAATATTAAAATAGTGTGACTTTGAAAAAATCAATCTAGAAAAACTATAGAGTATAATATCTTATCACATAGTATCCGTTATCATCCTTTTCTCCCAAAATTTATGATCAGCAAAACCTATATACCTTACCTTTTATTTATTGAATCTATTCCCATTCTAGAAAAAATGATTGCTAGGAATTTGTTTTGCGCATTTTGATGCGTAAGTTCGCAATTTGGCAACGTTTCCCCACTATACTTTTGTACTATCATTATTTTGCAGGATTTATTCACAATCATAGAAGAAATAATTTTGCCGACTCCATTTTTGAAACATTATTGATTTTGAACAGAAAGGAAATTTTTTTGCAAGTAATATTGTATTGAAATGAATACATGTATTGCCATGCATTCTCCATATTTTTAAAAGACATTTTGCTCAGAAGGCTTATTGAAGTAATAGCTAGGTAGTTACATATTAATATGAGGTAAGAGAATTTCAGACACTCATTTTATTATATAAGAATTGAGCTCATAAGAATTGAGCATGAATGAATCGACTCAACTTGCAAAATTCTAAAATGAAACTGAAACGGCATCAGGCGAGCCCAAATTTTTCCCAGATCTGTATCCCTCCGGTACTTCGATCCAGTTTCGTGTCCTGATTAAGTTCTGGGTAAAGATGTCTTGTGCGAAAAGGGCCATCGTGGTGATGGAGAAGTCAGAAGTGATCTCGGAAGAAGAAGAGAGATTCTTGCCAAGGAGGCCGGAGGGGACAAAAAAAAACAAAAAAGTGTCGTGCTTGGACGTCGTCGGATGGGAAAGAGGCTATCTGGCGCTGAAAAGCCACGTACATTTGCTCCAGTCTTTCTCTCTCTCTCTCTCTCACTTTGCCGACGGGATGGCGAAAAACAAACGCCGAGCGAAGGAGGGGAGCATCAAGCCAAGTCCACATTAGCGGATCCCGCACCTGACGCCACCTTTTCCATTTCCCACAGCGACGTAGTGCGAAGGAAGAAAAGCAATCATCACTGAGCGAAGAAAACGGCCGAAGCCAAAAGAAAAAAAAGAAGCGCGATAATAAAATGCCGTCGTGCGACTCGTCGCAGCAATCGGCTATGATATGTTTTTACAAAATGAGTTCGATCTTCTCGCTCTTTGCCTTCGAGAGATATCGACCATCGCAAGTGATGGATAGCAATCAGGGAAAAGTAATATTATGGTCGATAAGGATTTATAATATTTTGTTGAGCAAAAATATCGGAGTTCACTTCCGGGAAACATGGAAACTCAAGGAAATCATAGTGTCAGGAATGTATTGGAGTGTCAGGGAAAATGTGATAAATCATATTTTGCCGTAAAAGTTTAGTGGTGATTTTTCCTTTTCTTCATCAATTTGGCATATCTTCGAAATTTTAGCATCCAATTCCCAGCGTATCATTAGAGTGGCACTCTATTACCCGAAAAATTTACTTGGGTATCGCAATTTACTTAGATTTTGGTAGGGTTATTATTTTATACACATTTTTATGTCCTATTAAGATGAATGTCTCTTTCATTATTATTATAAAATACTTTGAAAAATCGCGATAATTGTCTAGAAATTCTGGAAAAGTCTGCTGGGAATTTAGTTCTGATATTTCCTTGGCTGATATCTCGAAAGTGCTCTGCAATTCCGCCGAAAATGTTCGCATTACTTTAGGTATTGTGCATTACTTAACTATTGAGTATGTTTTCTGGTCTCGTCTCCGTTTGCATTATTCTGATTCGTATATTATAAATTGATCCTTTGCATAAAGAAGTAAAATGATATATTTAAAATCTAGCGACAGTTTTGGCGGTTTTTGGCCGTGTTGGTGAAATTTTCATGTTACCTGCGTGACGATAATTTTTGTACTGGCGAATGTACATAGATTCATCGTTGATACATTTTAGTTGATGGTTATGTCCGATATCGAAAGCTATTAAAGTTTCATCGCTTAAATTTCAATGCTAATGCTGTTTGAAGATGAATTATGTGTCGTAAAAGTTCGGAACAACTGGTTATCAAGGTCATACAATCCACTGGTAACGCTACAATGTAACAATAGGAATAATTTTATGTAAAACTAAATATATCCGCGGATCGTAAGGACTGTCTCTGGAAATTATGCAAAGCAATTGATACAGGTAATTCTCGAGCTATAGTATAAAAATTTATTCATAAATTGGGTCACTATAAGCCGTTGTCATTATCAAAGAATCAGCGTATTCTTCTTTGCGAATAGTAGTTTTTAGGGATTGCCGGCTAATGGGAATATTTGCAAGCATATTCGCCTATCTATTAATTAGACACTAAATAGTGCTTCCGAGAGACAGTCTCTACCCAACTTTCCATACAACTGAATCTTCAACCCCCAAAGATATTAGATCACTTACTGTGATTCAGATAATATATGGATATATTCAGAATGACAATGTATCATGTATGTATGTATGAATAATATCCGTAATGACAATGAATATATTTATGAAAATATGTACACCTCAAATGTGAATGTGAAAATTACTGTATATTTTGTATATTTACCAAATCATTGCTGACTGTGATTGCATAAAATACTCATACTTGATTGTGAATACTTTCAGAATGTACTTTTTGAACGAGATTACTATTACTGTGCGTGTTTTTCTGATTATGATCCGTCCGAGTTTTTTCAAACCTTTTTTATTGATGGTCTAAAGGAAAAGTCCAATAGTAAATAAACTATCCATCTGTTTAACCGGCTTTATATTTGGGTATCCGTTTTAGGTATTTCAATCCGGCTTTAAGGTGATTAGGGGTCTCTCTCTACTGCTTAAACCGCAATGGATCAGCTTTATTTATGGAGGAGACAGTGTGAGATAATCTTATGTGAGGAGTCAAAAAGAAAAATGCTGACAAAAACGTAGGTTAAGTGGGTCGAGCCTTTGAAAGAGCTTCGCCAATCATGGAAAACAACAAAGGATTCTAGCGCCACTGGTGACCATTTTATCTCGGTCATTTTTTCCTTTTTGCTCCCTCCTATCCGTTCTATCGTTGGTAGCGTAACCGAGGATTTCAAATTTCGTTAAGTACCACGCGTATAAGGAGTTGAAAACACGGGAAAACTTGGTATTTTTCCATCCTCTCGTAAGTGCATTGAGAGAATAGGGTGGCGTATATATGCGAGGGCAGAGGGCGAGAGATTGAAATTGGAGAGCCGACTGGTAAATAGGACGCCTGAATTCAAAAGATGAAGGGAAGAAAAAAAGAAAGACTCCAGGCGTTCCACTTCGCTCGAGATAGACTCATGCACTCTTGTAGTCGAATGCTTCTTCCAGAGACAGGTTAAGGTGTCGAGGTCAAAAAGGACAGGTAGGGCAGGGGCAATGTGCAAGTTTTGGCGCGAATTACTTCATAAAAGGCTTGTAAGGTAAAGTGATGAAATGGAAGTAACAGGACTCCCCCCAGCCTTGAGTGTATCCCCTTCTCTTACAGTTATAAACCTCTTTGGCTTCCCTCTCCAGCGAAGTTGGGTTCACAGTTGAAGTCTCAATGTTATTCTACTCGAGCAAAGACGAAGTTCCAATGAGAAAGGTTATATCACCATCACCGGCTCCTTTATTGTTTTCCACATAAATGTTTTTCTTGAAACACTTCAAGGGATTAATGGAACAAGAGAGAATCCTTTTAAAGTATGTTTATGGCATATATCCTGCGACTTTTATTATATTTAATGCGTTAGCGAATACTATAGAAGTGTTTATATTTATCGAGTTGCTTTTAAAATGAGAAAGTTATTGATTTTGAACTCCCGGTGAGATGGGCGCAAATAAATGTTGAGAAGGCAGGCGATATAGTTTCAGATATAGAACCACCCAAATAATTTGAAAGTGATCACGAAGATTAGACGCCTTCAACAAATGCTGATCTATTTGTATTCCTTACATTCGAAAAGATGGTGAAAAAAACAATTTAAAGTTTATAGGTTGAGCGAAGAAATTGGCATGCGGAAAATTGGGAAAAGTGGTACAGTTACACTCCCAGATATAGGATACTTACACATTTATTATTATCAGGACGCATCGATAAAGGCAGATTTATGTGAAAGTCGTGATAGTCAAACCCCTTATAGGCTGCATAAAATTTTCTTGATCTCGATTTCGCTCATCAGGCGACGATTAGCCTTAAAATTTCGAAATGTTTAGTGAAAAACGAAAAAATGATAATAATTAAAATTTGGTTAGAGCGAGCACTCTTTTTTTGCAATGGAGTATAACTTCGGAGTTTAGCTGATATTTTCGACCAAATACGTGAGCTATTCGCCCCTAAAAAAGTGGCAAAAAGAGGGACCCTAATGTATATTCTGCCTCACTTCACTCTTTCATTAAACGTGTTATCCTCCCTTCCCTAACTCCCTTGCCCAATATCTTTCCTTATGTATCTGCTAGTTATCGGGTTTCCGAGAACACTATACTATTCCCAGATAAACTAATTGCTTATTTTTTTACGGAGCAGCGCATTAGCTCTCGAAGAAATATTTTTAGTTTTATCGCTGGTTCATGATTGCGCAACATGTCTTCATCTCGGTCAATTTCCCAAATGCACGGGCAATTCGTTAAAGAAATTTCCTTGACCACAAAGAGCTTCGACGAAATTTTTACCCTTAATTTTTTTTCTCCAATGAATACGTTTAGGGTAAAGTTTAATGGACGTTTTTACGGCGCAAAAGAGACGTTAATTGCCCGCGTCATGCGTCTGAACGATATCGCCCTTAGTTTGGAGACCTCTTTGACGAGCTCCTGCCCTTCTACTGTGAAGAGAGGTGGGCAGGTAGGTAGCGCACAGTTACACACTAACAGCCACCTGAACGTGCGGGGAAGTAGATGGGAAAATGGGTGCATGGAAGGCAGGCGGGTGGGCGGTCTTTCACGCTCCTTTAGGCTCCTGGGGGCGGTTGGCTACCATCTGAGGGCCCCATTAAAAGCCTCTCGACGTCCCAACGCTCACCCTACGGAGAATTTTTTTTAGATCCTCCCCAACACACTTTACCTCTCCACGACAACCTATCTCTCCTTTGTTGTCTCATTTTCTTCCCAGCTTCACATTGCCCCTTCATCTCTCTCTGTGTCTATCTATCTTACCGGACGTAGCGAGCGAGAGCCGAGGCAGCCAGTGGGGTGGGAACCGGAAACTGACGTCACCATAGGGATTTTACATGGAGTTCTGGACTTAGAATTTTCTGAGGACTTTAAATGTGAATTTACCGTACGCTCATAAGTTATTCTTGTGAGCGTACGGGCGAAAATTTTTTCTAAGTCCAGAGAATCCAAGATGGCGCTGGTCGCAATAAAAAAAGACAACACGCTATGCGCATGGAAATGAAAAAATGATATAATGTATTACATTATTTATTAACCTTTAACATAAACGTGTACATCACCAAAAACACCAATGGAAGCAGTATCTGGGGTCAAATTGCTTTTACAAAATACAATTAAACGATCTTCAGGTTTAAACCTCACACACTGCTTCCATTGGTGTTTTTGGTGATGTACAATTTTATGTTAAAGGTTAATAAATAATGCAATACATTATATCATTTTTTCATTTCCATGCGCATAGCGTGTTGTCTTTTGTTATTGAATCCAGCCACCTTCACCGGGCAACATCTTTTTCACGAATTTAACAAAAGAGGATCCTCAAGTCAGTCTTTAAATGTGTTATCAACCACCGCGCTTTTAAATGGGTTCACAGAAGTCGCCACTCGCGTCGCTGACGGACAAATTGATCCGAGTTTCACGGGGTAATAAGGTATTAATTAGGGATATTAACCGGAATGGGTACACTTGATGATGCGATCTATCAAATTCATTACTTTTTAATGCTATTCTTTGCAATAACAAACATTTTAATGCAAAATATTGGAAATAAGTTGCGAATTTCATTAAATTTCATGCATCGAAAGCAGAAGAAGATATCGAGGAGTATAGAAGTGTTTATATTTATCGAGTTGCCTTCGACATGAGAAGTTTATTGATTTTAAACTCTTAGTGAGATGGGCGAAAATGTATGTAGAGAAGGCAGGCAATATAGAGTCAGATAGAGCATTGCACACATCACCCCGCCGCGGACATTTTTGAAAACCGATTAAAATGCGACCGAAGAGGCAACAGAAATCAGCCTTCTGTGGTATGGAATTGGTTCTCCTCAAAGCAGTCCCCTTGAGTCAGCCTCAAAATGTGTTGACAACCACCGCGCATTTAAATGGGTTTACAAGAGTCGCCACTCGTGTCGTTGATGGAGAAATTGATCCGAGTTTCACGAGGATATAAGGAATAATCATTAGCGGATCCAGGATAGGGACAGGGAGGGGGGGGGGGGGCTAAATATGGGGTAAACTCCCAGAAGTATTGCGGGTCCGAACAAAAATTGCCGTTCTATCTAGTGTAAATTGGACGTCCAAGGGTGGGGGTACAGCCCCCTAACCCCACGCCCCCATAGATCCGCCACTGGGTATAATTAAGGGTATTAACCAAACTTTGTATACATGATGACGTGATTGATCAAATTCATTACTTTCCAATTCCATTCCTCGCAATTACGAACGTTATACTAAAAAAATATTGGAAAAAGTGAATCGCAAGGCACTCATCACCTCACCACGGACATTACTGAAAACAGATTAAAATGCGACCGAAGCGGCAACAATATTCGGCCTGGTAAGGATGGAGTTTGGCCTCCTCTATGCAGTCCCCATGATCCTTTTACCACCTTCTCCTTAACCACCCCCACCACCATCACCAATTCCCCACCTTACAACACTCCCACCATTTTCTTTCCGCATTGTGTATTTTTTTCTCACTCCTCTAAGTCTTGAGCTCCCGACCAACGTTTTGAACCAACCACCTGTTAACGTCCTTCGTACTTCCCATCGCACATTTGCCCTTTGGAAATGCAGGGAGAAGAAGAGCAAAAAAAGTCCGCAATTTGTCCACGAGTGGGGTGGGTAGGACGTTGGTGAAAGAGGAAACGACCAGGGTTGGAAAGGAACAAAAAGAGGAACAGCGAGGAAAAAGACGAAACTAGTGTTTGAGGGATGGGTTGCTGAAAGGTAGGGAGGGATTGTAATGGGAACAGCACTATCGGCAGAGCATTTTGCAAGGGGATGCATTTTATTATATTATTTTTATCACATTTTATTATACTACTTATAAACTATAATGGGGAGTTTACTTTCTTGATTTGTTTATAAACCATTATGAAAGTGTCACGCGGATTCAACGTTTGGCCTTTTCCGAGTAAAAAAAATGTTTACATTCAAAATAGGTGACGATGAAAGAGGTGAAATTTTTTAGCGATATCCAATCCCAGTACGTACCTAAAAATGAAAACCGAAAATAAAATATTCTCAAGCGATTACTTTTATCGTCCACCGAGGATAAATACAAAGGAAACGATCGATAAGCAACCAATGGGGAAATATCACAAAATTCACATTGAATTGCACGCACCGCGGACACTTTTGAAAACCGAAGGTCCAAGTTACGTCCCAAATTTTTGAAATTCTCTGAAAATTAAATGAAAATGTTGTAAGAATTGGTTCTATTGAAGATTAGGCTATTGGCTTCTAGTTTTAAATTCTTTTTCTGATATCCTTTAGATATTGTAGTTTCCACATTGCTAAGAACTATCACTTGAAATGCTGCTTTCGAAGAGGAAATTTGATAGTTTATAACAAATCAATGAGAAAGTCAATTACAACAGGACTTTCGGTTTATCCTTTGCGTGTACCTTGCCTGTGGAGTTAGTACGAAAAAGTCCGCATTAGTGCTTTTATTTTCACAAAATTAGTGTTTTTACGCTGCGGGACACATACGTCCCAACGGACCTATGAGGGAGTGAGAATTGGTATTATTTCATGTCCCAGACTGTATCTCAGAAAGTATTATACATATTAGTGAATTCATATAAATGTTTTTGGAATCTACGCATTAATATTAGCCCGAAAATGCATTCTGTAATGCAATCTAATGGCTGCAATCTTAAAGGGTTAAGACCAAGGAAAAAAATACATAAAATTCTCTGCCGCGGATGTATTTTCGTTCATTTTCGTGCGCGATAGGGTGCCTATAATAAAGTATAGGATGGCAACAGTTAAGAGAAATTTCTGTATTGGTTGCCTATCTAATTTTCCTTTGTTTTTATCCTCGGTTGACAATATTAGTAAACGTTTTAGAATATTTTATATTGAATTTTCATTTTTATTTACGAACTGGAATTGGATATCACTACAAATTTTCACCTCTTTCATCGTCACCTATGTTGAGTGTAAATATTTTTATGCCTGGAAAAACGCCAAACGTTGAATCCGCGTGACATTTTCATAACGGTTTATGAATAAATCAAGCAAATAAATTCCCCATTCTATTTTATACATGTTTGTTTGAGTAGAAAAGAATTGATTTCAATTAGCGATAGAATATAACGAGAAAAAAATGAACATAGGTTAGTAATTCCTCATCAAAAACTGATCTTATAAAACTATTAAACATTTATGCACTTCAATTAAACTTATCTTTCTAGTATCTAATTTCAATTCTCGGTTAAAATGCAAATGTTACTTATTTTAAAAAATATTTTAGCTATTTAACCTGCTATTTTCGTTATTATTTATGCTTTAACTCGATATATATATATAAATAACTTAGAGGATTTTGTATATTTTTTCCTAGGTCTAACAACGCATCACCACGCTAATTATTTACGAACAAATAAAGCAAACTTATTCCCTATTCTATTTTAAATAAATATTCGTTTGAGTTGAAAAAAATTGTTTTAATTTAGCGACATAGTATGAAGAAAAAATAAACGTAGGCTAGTAATAATTCCACATTGAAAACTGATCTTATAAAACTATTAAAAGTTTTTACTCAGCAATTAAATTTATTTATTCCTAGCATCTAATTTCCATTACCAGGAAAATGAGAGCCTCTAATTTCTGATGACTTAACTGATTTTCCTGAATTATTTATTTAACCAGCTGTCTTAGTGAGAATGTTCGCTATTAGGTTGGCGAATTGATGAAGAGGCGGCGGAGACAAAAATCAACATACTGACGCACACTGTAGGTTTCCTCGTTGATATCATGCTTGAGAGACCACTTGCGAAATCTAATGGTTTGATGCAGCACTTGAAGGCATCACTCCAATTAGTGCTTCCAATTTCTGGCTCATGGAAAGTTTTAAAACTTTTGGGAAAAGTATTGGTGATCCTCTTAGTCTTGGAACTAAGCGTACTTCACTACGCATCGTGGAATCTCGTAACTCATGTGGTGAGGTATAGGATTGCGTAATTAGTAGGAAATCCTAATACTCCCACTCCGAGGATGTGTTTTCGTTCATTTTCGTGCGCGATTGGGTGCCTAGCATAGAGAATACGACGACACAAATTTACAGACACTTCGCTATTGGTTTATTATCGGATGATTTTTTGTTTTTATGGCCGGTTGGCAACATAAATTATGGTTTTAGAATATTTTATTTTGGATTTTCATTATTACATACGAACTGGGTTTTGAAATCGCTGCAAAAGTTCACCTCTCCCATCGTTAATTTCATTATTTTTTGTTATATGCACCAGAAAAGTGCGAGGAGAGTTAAAATAGAAATTTATGAGAGAATAGGGGCTAACCGTTAGGAGAACGACAATAATACTAGCTGTAAAATATTTATTATAGAAATGATCGCGGAAGGTGATTACGCAATAGATTGAAGATGTTATGGACATTCTGCCGTCACGGCTTTGGTGAATTAAATGTAATTGGGAGGAATAAAGACACAGAAATACGAGTCCATTGTGACATAAAAAAAACTTGCGGCTATGAATTTTTAAAAATGTCAGCCTCTTCTTTACAGAAATGCATATTGTCCTCGGCAATTAAGGAAAAAGTACTATCACAATTCCCTGAACTGGAGTAACTTGGATTTCGGGGCTGCGATTATAATGCCGCAATTTTCTCTAGATTTTTAATGCACGTTAATTTAAGGTGTAAAACGTTCACTATTGTAAATCGCACGAAGCAGCATTTTTTATATCCTAAGAAAACTTGGGTCTAAAATGATTACCTTAAGGAAGCATCTCAAGATAAAGGAGCAAATTAAAGTAATCGGTGAGGTGTTATTCCGGTAAGAATGAAAAAAATAACGGTAGGAAAGTTTTTATTTCAGCAAGTATAGAGAAAAACTGTTGTATCTGCATTGTCCTCGGAGACAATTTAACTAAAGGTACTCAGTCCTCATTCCGCAGAAGGCACTGGATATATTACGTATTTAGTTGACAATAACGTCCGAGATAATAATGCCACTATAGCACACAGATTCTAAGTTTTAAGATTCGAAGAGACAATAAAAACTGCCTAAAGGCCAGGTTGAAATTCTAGGCTCTAAGATTTAAATGTGTCTTACGGGAATTACTGGGAAATAGTGTATGAGAATAAAAGACAATGAAGGTCTGGAAGTCGAACAAAGAATTTTGGCTAACACTGCGAGAAGAGGAGGAATAGGTAGGTCATAATGAGAGACAGGAAAGCGTTGTTATCTCATCACACGTGCTTGAAATGATTACACTCTTAACTGCTAGTAATGAACTTTTGTTAGTGGTACTAAACGTGTACAATTTGCTCTTAGAATGGGCGACCGTTGAAAATAACAGAAAAATTCATGATTAACACATTTAAAATGGTGCGGAATGTAAAAAATCCCTCTGTTTTATTTTTTTAATTGTTGCCAGGCGTAAAACCTCTGACTTAGTGGAAGCCTAAGGGACCAAATAATATTCTAGGTAATTTCTTAATGTATGCTTTTTAGCTGCCTCTATTTGGTATATAAACATTTTATAAATGCATATGAAGACATTTCAGGTACAAGTGAAGGGCATAGCAGATATTTTTTACCATAGAATGATAAAATTATCATCCATTGAATAAGCAACATGGTTATTGTAATTGAAAACTTGCTGACAGCAACGATGTGAATACGAATTAGGTACACCCCACAAGGGACTGCATCAAAAATCATGGTGTGATAGACTTGTTTAACATTTTTAATTATCCTAAACTCATTATATTAGACCTGAATTTTAAAGCCATTAACTAAGTGGGAGTCCAACAAAGTTAAATAGGCTATAGGCATACAATATTTCGAGCAGTAGCACATATACAGATAGGTATGAGTAGTTGAGGTGATTGTAAATTATTTTTTTGATCTTTTCCGCATTTTTTGATATTCTCTTTTTAGGGATCAGAGAAGGGACAATGTTGTGAAGTGTGCATTATGAGTACTGAGTTAATCTCAAGGTTATGGTTTGCGTCCTTAGAAATATTATCCAATATTGCCCCTGCAGAGTTTTTTCGACGCGTGGAAAAGCTCATTTCATAAACTCTTAAAAAAATACCGTTTTCATTTAGTAGAATAAGCGATTTATCACCATAAGAAAACGGAATCATAGCCTTTTCTGAACACCTTTGGCAATCTAAGATAGCAGAATTGTTGCGTGAGAGGATGTCATTTGTAAAGGTTGGAACAAGGGAAAAATAAATAAATTACCGAAGGTAGGACCCCGATGACCCGACAGAATTTATCCTTCGTCACCTTTGTCCACAAGTCAGCCCTCCCATCTAACCGCGACAGTTCAAGCATCCGACCACCAGAGGTCAGAGGCGTTGTTGGTCACCACCGTTGGAATCTGAAGCATATCTGAAGGGAAAATGGCCCGAGGGGAGGAGGGAGGCTGACAGTCTCCGCCCTTATATTCCGTCAACACGCGTCATCTGGTTTACGCACACTTGTAACATATACATGTATTTATGCATACGAAATATTTATGCGACGAGAAGCCTCATCTCATTCTTTCGTGGGTTGGTTTATATATACGGGTGAACCCCAGCCTTTTTTTTTCCTTCCTCCATCTCGCTAACTACGCTGCTCCTCAACGTCCCTTTTTGTATGCATACGTCCATCTGCTGTTTCCGACGCAGGCCTCCCGCTCTCTTGTCCGTCCTTGTCACTCCGCGTCCAATCTCCTGCCATCTCTGCGGTCCTCTCTCATCTCTCCACCGTATCTTATTCCCTAAGGGAGCGATTCCTCTCCCCACCCCACTTTCCCCACCAGAGGCACAACGCCCCCACCCCCGCATAACATCCCCATCCTTTTTTTATATATTTTTTTTGGAAAGGGTTCTTTTGCCCTCTGTAAGGTCGTCGTCGACCTTATTTTTTTCATTTTTTTTTACTTTTCCTTGCACGGATTTTTGGCCCTACCACGACCTCTCTTCCCCTCTCCCCTTATGGTTTGGTCCCTCGGAAAACCCCTATTTCTCAGAATCTTTCTCTGCGATTTGTTTATCTTATCCCGTCCTCAAGTTTCCCTTTATATCGGTGTCCCTTTTTAGCCTCAAGGGTTGGCTTTTGGATATCTTGCGGGGGAGAGAATATTGTCGAGATCGGATTCTAGCTGTGGAGAGATAGAGAGGCTACATTAGCTTTACAGCTTTTGGAGCTAGGGGAAATATATTCGATTTCTGGCCAAAATTTGGTGGAAGTATCACGGCTGGGTACGCCTAGCGCCTTGAGTGTGGGCTTGCAAATAGTAATTTCCATTCTAAATCGACGTGCTCAGTCCTTTGCTTTGCACTCAAGTTTTCAATATCCATTGGAATTTAGCTGTAATCGCAGGACGTGTGGGCCTTTTCAAAGGAAAATAAATTGAAGAATAATGCGACAATGTAAAAAATCAAATAATGGTTATTGTTTTTAATAAAAATGATTGCCGACCGGAAAGAATTGATTGAAAACCGGAGCGATGCAGTAAACCGAGAAAAAATAACCTTGGTAATTCCTCATTGAAAAGTGATTTTTTATATTTTCAACCTTTTTTCATTTTTAACAGATGAATGATCAGTCATCTGAAGATATAACGATGTTATGAAACCCGGGTCGTGCCTATTTAAATGTACATCGAGCCTAAGAAAGTGTTATTCTTTTATTTTCCACCTTTGTTTTTAAACTTAATTTTCATGACCTGAAGTTTTCCATAACTAGCTAAATTTGCAGTTTGATTTTTGGTGGAATATGCAAGATTTAATTTTGGTTGCTCCTTTACCAAAAAATACACCAAATGCAAGCTCACCACTAATTTTATCATTTTTCCTAAAAAATTATTTATACACTGCTCGAGGAAATTAAAATTCATGAAAAATAGTTGTCTAATAACGGCTCATGAAGAGAGAAAATCATGGATATATAGTTTATTTTATTATTACCGTGTATAGGAATTAAAACAAGCTTAAAAGGAAAATAATACCACAGTTTTAATGTAAATCTTGCCTAAATTTTTCCCCTGCTCTTTAATGTTTTTGAGACGACTGTATGACCAATAAAAGCTAATTATTATCTATAAAATATGAATAGTTTCCTATCGCTGAAAGATTAAGTATATGTGTGCGTCTTGCTTACGTAGGTTTAAAATGTAATTAAAGACCCGGAGCCAAATCTTCTCATTTACGGAGGGCTCTGTTCCCTTACTTTTGTCGATCGATTTGCAATTTATCTGAAATCATAAATATATTGATTGCATTTTCTTTCTTTTTTGCCATTTAATGGCCAGAATCAGAAGCGTTTGTTTGCTCTTTATTTACTCAGATTTAGCCAGATGATGATACGCTGTATCGAAACCGGTCGCAAATATATTTTATTTTGTGAAACAGCTAAGTCTTTTCTTAACCTTTGTGCATCATGAAGGAGTTTCACCATGTTACGCCAACCACCATCGCACTTTATTTACTCGTCCGCATATTTGTGTATGAAAGTGTGTTTCAAATTTCACTCGCACCATATTTTAATTTTCTGCTTCTGACAGCGTCCTTGAAATGTGGTGTCCTACATGCATTGAGTTGGCTACAAAGTGGCTGCAGAATATCGTTATTTGGAATGTTTTAGGACCTTCTCCATCTCTTACTTAGCTAATATAATACTTGAGAAATTGGTACTAATGTATTATTACGAAGTTCAATGGTAATTTTGCCGAGGTATTTGTGTATGAAGTGTAGCTATTGGTGGTTGGTCACTCCTCGGCATCCCGAAGCCATTTTTCCCTTTGCTTTGGAGTGATATATCCATGAAAAAAACTCCAAATGGTAGTTTACACACTTATAATTTTTAAAAACACACTTTTCCGCACCTTGAAAATGAGATAATATGTGGAAACCATGACCGGTAGTTGAGTTGTAATTTAAAGTTTGGACATTACCATCAACTGTTTTACCATGGGTAATTCGAGATGCGGCTAAAGAGGAGAATTCACGTTCAGTCATATTTATAACTTCGAATCCTTCTCACAGTAAGTCTGAGATAGTCACAAAAGTCGTGTTTAATTCTTGGAGCCTCTCCCTCATATTAAACTGAACCCGAGTTGAGTATATCTTAGGTTTGGTTGCGATTGGGAGGCTTATCTTTTCCCCCGCTCATGAACGCTTTGAGTTGGGCGGGCACACGTGGGAAAATTACCAGCCTCGCTCTGGCCCGCTTGCCCTTTACCCACCGACGCAATGCGTTTCGTTCGCATCGCCTCAATTTCGCCCGGACGGCGTCGATCAAATCCGTCAAAGCCCCTTCCGCCTTTTTCCTTCTCTTCTTCCGCACGTGCCTACGTCCTCAACCTCCTTCCTCCTTTTCTCTTCCACCCCTTGTTATCTCTCTCTTTCTCCATCCTCTTCCCTCTCTCCTCGCCGACCATATCGATTGTGCAGAGGGAAGGTCCAAGGGGAGTGGAAGGGGTTGAGGGGGGGGGGGGATGTTGATGTGGGCGTGGGAAGAGAAGGGTTCCGAAGGGACAACCGGAGACGGTGAGGGGTGAGCAGAAGGGCGGAAGCCTCGGTTTGTCCGCCTATAATCGAAGCCACCACCATCCTTGGTTTTTAGCGACGATAGACGATATCGCGAAGTTTCGACTTGAGCCGTCCATAGCTGTTCGCACTGACAATGAGCTCAAAACGATCGAAGTACGGTACAGTATTTGGAGGAGGCGACCGACAGCTGAGGTCATTTGCGCCATGAGGGAAGGGTAGGTAAGGAAGGGTGGAGAGAAACTCGGCATCGGCATTAGCCTGCTCTTAACACTAGAACCGCTGAACTTTCCAACCCCACCAAAACCGCGGCATGGGACTTCTTTGTCCCATTGACAAAATACGTTGATCCTGTCATGTTTAAGTATAATTGACGGTTTTTTTGTGGTTTGTGTGAACAAAAAACGTGTTTAGGTAATGCTTAAAACGTTTTATTAAGTATAACTAGGAATACAGTAAACTTTTTCCAGTCTGCCACCTCCTCCATTTTTTGTAATCCGTTCCATCCTCTTCTAATTTGTTCATTTAGGACGTTTTACATTTTTTTACTTGACTGTTGTTTGAGAATAAGCCCTAAACTGACATTTTTGTCGCTAGCTAACCCTTACTTCGAATTATTCTTTCCGTGCCAAGATTTATGAAAGCAGGAGTGGTACACGACGCAATTTTGGCTGGGCCTTCGTACACACGCCAGATTGTGCAAGTACGTTCCTCGTGTAAAACGGGCTTTTCACTTTATTTGCGGATCCTTTTTTGCTTTACAATCGTTCCTTGATCTATTTCTTTTAACAAAGGAAAATCACCGGGCTCATAAAAACAAATCTAACCTTAGCGTCTGTACTCGGATAGCGGTTTTCGTTAAAGGAATGGACAGACGCTGCTGCCGTGTCTCACCCTATGCCATAGACCTATTTCTTTCCTTCTTTTTGGTTCTCACTTCTTCCATTACTGTCCCAACCCATTCGCTTTCTCCTCCATTCGCACCGGATGCTCCAGCTACTTGCTGCGTGAATTTCCCCTCCCCTATACGTTTAAGACCTTCCGAAAGTGTCCCGCGTTATCGTCACAGTCCCGCAAGGGATGGAAGACATCGGTGACCTCTAACTTCTTTTTTTAAGGTCGAGCGGCCGCCCCTTTAAGAAACATTTAATCTTGTTCTCGCCTGCTTTCTGAAGAAGTGAAAGGGAATATTTTTACTGCCTAGCAGGAAAAAATCCTCGTAGGATTCTTAAAAACCCATTAGCAACAATGTCCAAATCGTAAAAGTAGAAGGGAATATTCAGCTGTAAATAGAGAAATGATGAAATAGGGTCCATTGGAATTGTGTGGTAAATAGTGATGAGCATAATTCAAAGCAGAGAACAAAATAGGAGAGCAAAATGATTTCACGCAGGGATCAGTCATACAGCTCGCAGTGTTTTAGAAAATTATCTACGACCGAGCCAAAAAAGCTTCAAAATATAACTATCTAAAATAAGAAAGGTTTTCTCCGGGATACTTTTATTTTGTTCGAATTCCACCGACTCTAACTTAATATAAACTATCACCTTATTTTCTAGCCCTATCTCAAATAACGTTGGCTCTATATATCAGTTTGATTGCATGCATTAACTAAATGGTATCAGAAAACATGAAAAATTCACGCGATTTTCATTAAAAGATCAACATTATGTGATCAAGAAGGTTATAAAGTTGTGCTAATGAAATGAGAATGAGGTTCATTACCTGTCATGAGATAGGAATAATATTGTTGGAAGTGTGCTATGAATTTTGGTCAAAAAATTTAAGGGTGATAGCTTTCATTAAAGCTTCTTCCTATTTCCCTCTTTGCTTACGGGAATTATTAATCAAATGTTATGCAAGTAATATTAGGGAATTATTTAATGTTTATACCTTTTCGAATGGAGGTGTCAAAACTTTGAGTTTGTTTTCTAACGGTTACATATTTCGCCAAGGAACCTAAATTGCCTAGTGAAGCCATTTATTTCAGTTTTAAGAGCTTTCCCGCAGACACTGTTGAATCACAAATCACATCTTGATTGTTCCTCTTATTTCAGTTCCATACGAGCCGGAAGCTTGTAAGGAAGTGATTAATGAGGTTAAGTTTGAGGTTTATTAATATCACTCTGTTTAATGTTAAAAAAGTCATCATGCAGGTTTCGCCTTCCGGGAATGCAGTATACGTCTACATACTACCCCGCAAGCCGCCTAAAAAGGTTTGTGGCAGGGAATTTTAGGACACCAGGCGTTTACGCATAAAAGCAAATGCTAAAAAAAGTGACTTATTTATTATAATCCTTTATAGTTGGGGGAAGAACTAATTCCCATATCTATACGTTCGGCAAAATATCTCTCTTCATTTATCGCTTCTGTCTGTCTTGGAAATATTGTGGGGCTCTAATATGATTATCTCCGTGTCGCTCTTGAAGATATATACTCTCAATTGCTCAAGAAATCTAAGCCTTGTGCCTCCGAGTCTTCAGCGCCTCCCAGCCTAATTCGCTAAACATCTGGGTAACGCTCCGTACGCCCGTAGCTGTTTTTGACGATATGAGCAGAATAAGCATAGGCCCGTGGGGACCGCATAGAGGAGGTCCAATTCCATCCCATAGAAGGCTGAATTCTGTTGCCACTTCGGTCCCATTTTAATAGGTTACCAAAAATGCCCGCAGCAACGTGATCAGTGCAATGCGATCCACTTTTTTCGAATATTTTGCAATATAATATTTTTTTATAATATTTCTTGGAGTTTAGGTCAATGTAAAGCAAGTTATAGCCAACGTTTCGATTTATTTCAAATCATCCTCAGGGCTTCGAAAGAAAAAAGCATGAACAATATAAAATAAAAAGATAACAACGATATACAATATTTTTACATAAAAATTGTGTATTCTATTCTGTTCTTATATATAATATTTGTAATTGCGAGGAATATCATTGAAGAAGAATTAAACGAAAAATTTGATAAATAATACCATAAAGAATTTAAATTTCGGTTAGCGCCCTTAATTATATCTCATTTCCGCGTGAAGCTCGGATCAATTTGTCGTCAGCGACACAAGTGGCGACTTTTGAAAACCTGTTTAAATGCATGGTGATTGACATCACATTTAGAGGCCGAATTGAGGATCCTCTTTTGTAATATTCGTGCAAAGACAGATCTTAGGGATATACAATTCGTCCGAAGTTTAAGACGGAGGCTACTCGGAACTTGCGGGTTAAGTGTGGAATCAAATATTGTCCATCCTTTTGGGACGAATTGCTCACTAGACCGAGGACTGTCAAACGAGAATCATTGGAAAAGGTTACATTTTCCTGGAATCCACCGCGATGTCACAAAGGTTTCCGCCTACGCCCATTAAAGGGGACCGGAACAATAGGTGAAAGGATACGATGGCTACCCACGATGAAAATATTAGCCGGTCTCCTTCTGTACGTTGGGATTATGAAATATGCTTCTTTCTGTTCACCATCGTCCCACATTTTTGTCGTTTTGCATTTTTAGCTTTGAATGCTAAAATGAAGGCGTTTGCATTATGAATTTCTCTGGAATCGCACATATTTCTCCGTTTTTCTTGACAAGACTTTCTTTCCCCAATCACATTTTGCGTATGAAAATGGGAATGCAAAGTGATTTTACTGGAAAATCCATGGAAAAGTCTAGCTCTAGATTATCGATTTTTGAACGGTTGCAAGCATGGCTAATTTAGGAGGGTTATGCTTTATGTTCATACTAATCTTTCTCATGAAATGCTCCGTTTGAACTATAAACTCATGGAAAAGGAAGCATTTCTTTAATTTACGGGAAAGGAGGTGCTCTACATGGGGAATCCATTAGCACTTATATTTACTTTCGCAATTACTTTCAGCTGTTAGATATAAGCATACTTTCTGACAGATAGTGTACATTTTCAGGATATGTGATGAACAGAGTAATTTCTATGCGCTTATTTTGTAGATTAGATTCTCATATTTTTGAATTACGAATAAAATATATTAAAGGATGAGTATATGCTATAAAAATAAGATATAGAGATGTAGAGGATTGAAGTGACAAGTCAAAAATGTTTTCAATCCTTTTCCGTAGAGTCAAAAACCTCTGCAAGGTAAATATAGTTAACATAATGTGCATGCATGCTAATCAAGACTCTTGTAAATTCTTTCAATTTAACGTATATTATTATCTCACAGCTAAGTCTAAAGAAGGCTGATGGTTAAAAAAGTTACGGCATATTTGACAAAAATGATAGTATTATAACGGTATAAATAAGTAAAATTTATCCTGGCAGTCACACATCCTTATCATTTTTAAAATTTTGAACGCCGCAATTTGCACTTTACCACAATTATTAATTATAAGAAGGTGTGCTATATGGAACTATATATGAATAAGGAATAGTATGGAATCAAATACTATTCATCCTTTTGCAATGTATTGTTTATTCCCTGGCCCAACTGATCTATTAGCCTCCTCGATCTGGGAAGCGTAGATGTTTCCTTCCAACCAACTATCGTCCTCCCTTCTTCTTGTGTGAATGAATCCTACATTCTCCCCTTTTTCTCCCGTACTTTCTCCGTGGAGGGCCCAATCACCTTCGATTACATCCACGTCCCTGACGAAGCCGGCGCCGAATCAACCAGCAGCGGCCAAAGTTGTGACTGAGAGGGGTGTGCCGGGGATATATCAGCACGGGGGTGCCATGACGTCTCGAAAGAGAAAGGTGATGATGTGGTGGGCAGACCTGACAAGGGCGTCCCCTCTTTTCCTTTACCTCACCAACTTCTTATGTTTCTCTTTCTATCTCTTTCAAACGGTTTATTCATTCTCTACGGCTGGAGGGTCGGGGTTGCAGCGTTTGATGGCCTTAGTAGGGGTGCTATTTCAGTTGAAAAAATTCGAGTGTTCGATTTTTCAATGTCGATAGCGATTGCCGATTCGATTTCGATTTTCGATCCGATTTCGATAGGCTATTCGACTTCAATTGTCGATTCAATTTCGATTGCCGAGTTGATGCCGATTTCGATTCAGGGCGATTGCAAAAGAATGCGTCTGTTTCAAAAAGATGTTTTTCAAATTTTACGTGCAATGCAGTTCTGGTATTTTAAAATGACCGGCAAATTCTCAGTTTTCCATGAAATTAGTTGAAAAAGTGTTCAGCGTGTTCTAAGTAGCCCAAAAAAATGTCCAGCCGATCTTAAAATTCCTTCAAAACTCTGTGAGGCATGTCTCCGGATGACGCATTCACAGCCAAAGTTGTTAGTGTCCACTCATCGGGCAGACGAGCTGTCGTTAGGGCTTTCTTTTCGAATTCTTCCATGAACGGCCACCACCATAGTCACTGTTGACGGAAGTGATAATGATCCTAGGTGAATAAATATAAAAACAATTTGATGGAATTAGATTCCTAATGCCTTCATGAGCATAAAATGTCGACTTAAGTTTTAAAAAGACGGAGAAATAATATTGAATATCGTAACAAGAGAGAGGCATGCTGAGAGTTGTGATGTTTATAATGCATAAGCAAACTCACAATAGAAAGCTTACCTAAATAGAAAATTTTAAACTGAAATATGGTATATATATCTTAATCGAGGCTTCTAAAAGGTACCTCTTTTCCTGAGCTCTTGTTTCCAAATATACAAGAAAAAGTCTGCATGTTCAGGAAAGAATAGGCTTACTGCCAACTTCATGAAAGGCTTATGCAGAAAAAAGGGAGTAAGATTAAAAATGAAATGTGACTAAGCTCTTTGGCCATTTGTAATGCTGTGAAATTTTACTCCAAACATTTCTATGCAAAATATTTTTCTCAAAAGTGAGAGAATAGGACATTCAACTCTTTTTAACTTCTTTAGCCATTATACTTTTTTATCTCTGGAAATGCATTGTGATTTTTAGGGTGTAGATGAATAAGAATTCGCTCATAAGAACATTGGTTTAAAACTTTAAGGCCCTTTTTTAAATTTTCTGTATTTTTTCCACTGGTGTGTTCGACAGAGGTAGCAGATTGCTATGAATAAAGATCTCTTAGTCTCATTATAGCCTCCTCATGTGTACGAACCTGAGTTTTTTTGAGAATGCAGAACGAGAGCTCGCTCGCTGTACCTGGGAACAATATTCTTTCCTATGTACACTGACGCTTTGTTGCACGTACGGCTAACACTACTGAATACCGTTCTCAAACAAGAGTTGCGGCCGCATTGCCGATTGTGTTTTGCCTTCTTGGACATGCTTTTAAAAAGATAACGTTGCACACCTATTTCTCTGCTTCTGTCTCCTTGTACAGTAGTTTTTATTTTCATTTGCTCATTAGAAAGATTAAGTGTAGATTCAAATGACGACTTTTCTGATTCTAGAAAAATATTAAGCTGAGTAAATAAAAAAATATCAACTGTGGTGTAAAAGAGGATTGCGAAGGTGAACTTTTTAGATAAGGGACAAAAGTTTTTTTTTTACCCATAAGGTATTTTAATATCTGAATGCACTGAGTTTATTTCGTAACTCGAGTGCTTTTTTTCATGAAATTAGATAATTGGCTCTGCTAACCGTCCTCATTCAAGGTTATTCAGCGATAACATTCGATCAGTTAGTTTTAATTCACGGAAAGAGAAAAAAATAATTTTTTATTTAGACAATCCTTAAATGCTAATTATAGGTACATTTCAAATATTTGAATCTCGGTATCCTCATAGTGAACACTCTCAGAGCCAGTCATTGAAGAGAAATTAGGAGAAATTATTCTGAACAGCCTTTCTTTGAATTCTTCTGATGCTGCATTTAGAGGTGTTATAATAGCCCCCAGTTAGGTCAAATTCTCTACTGGGAACGCGAATTCCATTCTTAGCGCTGTTGGCCACGTTATTTAAGCTTGAGGAGTCCAGTTGAACAACTCCCTACCCCGCCCCTCCAATCTTCTTTGTTCGAGTCGCACTTAAAGTGGGGGAATGTTTTTGTTAGAGATTATACGAGATACGATTAGAATACGAGATTACAAACGGAATGCCCAGCGCTCTTCACTGAAGGAGTGACTGAAAAAAATAATTTCTCGCCTCGGTTTACTTACGTGAAACTACCAACTACGTGTCAGTCTCGTTTATCCTCTTGACCTGTGTTTTGGGGGCAAGTGGATTGGTGTAAAAGTGCAATATCATCCGTTTCCTTGGCGCCGGTCCCCTTTTTATCGCCTCGCCAACCCTTCCCCCTCACTCTAGCAAGATTGATGAAAACAATCAGGCAGCGTCAGTTGATTTACAGTGTCGCCCCAAGCGACCCAAAGGCGCGCGGCCGAATGAGTTATCCCCTCACAGATAAATGCGGACTTCAACCTATTCATTTCCACCGTCTCCTTCTCACGCACACTCAAGGTGAGAACTCGAAAGAAAGATAGAATAAACTAGTTGGGGTGCTTTATTTACCGAAAAATGTTTGAATGCTGTCTTATTCACGCCACCTTACCATGCGCTAAAGTAACGCCATGGTTCAGATTGGCATTCAATCTCGTCTATCTACCAAATAATAAAAAAATAATACCAAATAAAAAATAATGATTTAAGGTGACGTGATAAAATGTTCAACGAGGTTGCAGAGATAGAAGATCATAAGAAGTTACACAACGGATCAATTAATTTTATTTCCATTAATAATGAATAACATCTTAAAGTATATGTCTGAGAATGAAATGAAAAATTGTTTGCTAACGCTTCGATGTATATCTTATATCTCCTTCAGAGCTTATTTGCAGAAGATATAAAATATGTATTGAAACGTTGACAAACAGTTTTGCATGTCATTATCTGACCTATATTGCAAGACGATATTCATTATTGTATAAAATAGGCCAGAAAGAGAAACAGATTTTTTCTATGGCTTGAATGGGGGAACGGATTTTATCTTCATAATTGATAAGTCCTAATGTGCCTCAGTTTTGCAGGTCTCGGGAGCTTCACAAGAATTGAGTGTTCCACTCATTTTAGCCCAGCAATTTATGTATTTGAATAACTTGTATAAGGTTAAAAAAGACCATGAAAATAGTGCCATAGTCAGAAAAACCTTGTTTTTATAAAAGTTTTCGCTTTTATTTTACAAACCTGCCGATTTTTCCGAAATTGCTTATATATCTGTCATGTCCTGGCTCTGTTGTTTATAAGGCATGACTCGACCGCGGCATTTCTGAAAGAAAACAACCTTAATCTCCGTGCATGCAGGAAAGTGGAGGAGCAGCATTGCACGAAGCAGCGAGGAAAGCCAAGTGTCAGCGAATTCGCGTTTTTTTCGTGCCCTCGTAATGTGAGTTTAATTTCCTCTCGTGTTTCGGGGCAAAATCCTTCAGAAACTCCGAATTATGGAAGTATGGATTTTTCCTTTAGTCTGGGGGGAAAAAGGGCTGTTTCTGGCATTTTACGGCATTGATTAATCTGAATTTTTTTGCCGGGGAAAAACATAATTGCGCAAACACGGGACGCGGTCTCCTCTGTTCTGGGTGGATGCTTCTTTAGTCTTTCCTTCTTCTAAACTCCTCATATCATCCCGTTTCTTTTCATTTTTTCCCATACTCCTCGAAATCGGTTCTCCTTTTTCTCTCGCCTGCCTTCCCTGCTGTCCATCGTTTAATTGGATTCTTTGTACGTTACAGAGTATAAGATATCTATCCGATAAAAAAAAAACACGGTGCGGAGAGGTAAAAGGAAAATTTCGCCTCAAAAATCCACTCACTACATACACCGGTCTCAAGTCAACTTCGTTTCTCTCTTACTCCTCTGACAAACTCTCGAAGAAAAACTTTTTCGGGCCGGGGAAAACAAACAGGTAAGTTCAAAAAAAGAAAAGAGTTTAGTTCTCCTCCCGAGTATCAAATTGAAATACCTGTCGCTTTAATCAACGCTCTGGTAAACACTTCCTCTCCCGTCTTTGCTCTACTTCTCCACCACCATCGTCAATCGTCACTTCTGCTTTCACCTCACACTACTACACTCTTTCCCACTTCTTGAAAAAGTGTCCTCGGTAACTCCATGTCCAACGGAATACCCTAGTGGTTGGAAATCAAAGGGGGTAGTTAAATATTTCAGAGATAAAAAAGGGATAGAGTAAACAGCTAAAAGGATGATAAAAGAAGATATCGTATCCCTACAATTTATTTACAAAGTACAACACGGGTTTCGATTGTTCTAAAATTATCCTCGGGTACAAATGGTAACTAAAAGAAAATTTTCAAATCCAACAGATATATACACCTTCAAAGAAGGCGGAGGGAAGAGGATTAAATGGATCTGAAGGAAAAATATGGTGGGGGAGAAGGGGGAACAAGGGAGGTTGTTGAAATAGGGGGTGGGGTTTTGAGGAGGAGGCACAAAACAAAGTTGAGATATTACATCATACAAACACCAAAACACTCCGGACATACGTCATGTCAGAGGGTGAAAGGTAAAGAAATGGGGTCACATCAGTAGGAGATGTACGTCAAAATTAGAGGAGTGACAAATAAACTCAACTTCGTTCAGAAAGTCAAATTTATTCCTTTTATTTTCACAATTTCCCATTCTTCGGCTGCATCTAATCTTTTTCCCTTTCCTTGGAATCGAATGATTTTTCACGTCAAAATTGGATGTGTGGTTTTCTACCATCAAGTGCTTTGCAAAATAGGGCTTGGGGTCAGAAGTACTCGGAGTACCTTTTGCGCTCAGACACACTAGTACAGAAGTTCCTCCTCGTTTGGCCGATGTACACCCCCTCACACGAGTCACATTTGAGATCATATACACCACATTGACGCATAGCGTCGAAAGAGGAGGAGGAGCTAAAAGGGTGTTGTGAGACCGGGATGTGATGGGAAAGGGTTAAACCAGCGGAGAAGGACGAAGTAGATAAGGGAGCTGGCTGGGAATAGCGTAAAGGAAGAAATAAATATTTTAAATAAGGTTTATTTATACTCCCCTACCTTTCGGTGATCTTTTACCGCGTATCTCGAAATGCCTTTTTTGCTCTTCAAAACTTTTTAGCCGCGTATAAAACGAGTAGTTTCACGTAAAGTGTTTATCTTTCAACCCTAAAAATACGGTGTTATCGATTTCTTAGAAGGATAAAACATAATTTAAGAAGCCAAATGCAATTAAAAAAACAGGTTTACGGAAGAATATGTGTATTGCCCGACATCAAACTGAAAAGGGAAATCTCTATATAATATTTGACCATTCCCGTACACTCTTTGGGATATTATGATATTTATTTTTTACTTTGAGATTTGGGAAAAGGAGGAGATCAAAGTGGCAGACCATATCTTTTGACCGAAGTCGAGGAATAAAGAAAAAGCGAGGCCTCTTGCATGCAGCTATTTTACCTGGCCTTTCCCCACATGTCTTCTATCAAACTTGAGGATGTACTCGTGCACAGAATATTTGATTGCTTTCCCCTCTCCCTCCTAAAAAGGTTCTTTATCTGCTCCATCCCCTCATGATCTAAAGAAATAACTTGAGCCTACTTCTTTTGAGCTATGGAAATTTGAAATGGTGAGATATTTGGTCCGAAAAATATTCCGTGAGAACTATCGTGGTAAATATATGTAATAGTATTCTACCTATTAAGGTAGGTTTCCATGGAGTACGCAAGAAGTGATCTGGTAGCCTCCCTTTCCTTCCAGCACTGCCTTCTTTAACTCACAGTAAGGCCTACTCTCTTTCAAACTATCTAAAAATCCTATTCTTTTCCTTCCCCTCCCTCGTTTCCCTAACATTCTACCCTCTAACACCATTTTCAACATCCCCTCACCGCTAAGCACTAACTCCATCCATACCTTCTGTCTCCTCCGTATCTCATCTAAAAGCTGCCTCTCCTCGCCAACCATATCCAGCACTTCGTCGTTCCTTTTCCTCTCCGTCCATTTCACCCTCTCCATTCTTCTCCATACCCACATCTCGAATGCCTCCAATCTTCTCTCGTCTTCTTTCCTCAGAGTCCACGTTTCCGCACCGTAGAGAGCTACACTCCAGATCAAACTCTTCACTAACCTTTTATTTAAACTCTTACACAACGATCCTCTCAGAAGCTCCTTCCTGTTCATGAACGCCTCCTTCGCTAATGCGATTCTCTTCCTTTAAATGTCCTTACTACTGTATCCGTTCGTGGTAAATATATTCGCGTACTTTTCGGTAAATCTTTACCATGAATAAATCTAGCACTTTATTTCTTCCATTAAAAACTGCGAGAGATGCGCATCTTTGGGGTTCAAATCCTTCGTAGTTGGCCTAAATTAGAAAAGGGGTGCATTGAGGTAAAGGGATGCGGTGGGAACTCACAATTAAAGAATCTACTAACTAGGCAGCCCAGCCCAGCTCTATTACATCTCGGATCTATTACAGGTCTTAATTCAGCGCATTTATCTCGCGTTAGTATTAAATTATTGATAAAGGCATGTTTCATTTAAGTATTTTCACTAACCATGGAATGCGTGTATTCGCGTTTATTTCAGGGAAAGAATAAAATTTGCTAAAATTTGAGAGCCCACAGTTAATGCAAGTGAATGGAATGGTGTGGTTACATAGAGTTCTCTGACTATTCTATCGTTTGAAATAAGTCTCTATGTTTTTGTAAGATTTGGAACAATGAACTTGTAGCCCTGAATGTGTATATACACTCCCTTTACTCTTTTACAAGAATACAAAAACTATTTCACCATATTAATATTAAAATTTCATGATAAAATTTGAGGGCATTATAAAATTTTATATTACCTTCAAATTTTATAAAACCCTTCTTAAGCCCCCTAAATACGACCATCCGACTTCCAATCCCTCTAAAAAAATTGATAACAAACATGCTCCTCAACTGCTTTCCCTGAAACTATGTTTTCCTCATTTTTATCTTTTCCTCTTTGCCACCCCCTTCGATTTATTCATTTTATTTTTTCTCCATTTCGTCCACTTCTTTGCCCTTTGCGATGGCGCGGATTTTTTCTTTCCGTCTCCTCCTTCCTTCTTTGCATGATCCCCGAGGGAATTGGTGCGCATGTACAGTGAGGGACGAGGACTAGCGTTGAGGGTTGAGTTGAAGGGGCCGTGGGAAGGAAAGTGGAATGATATGAGGCAGCGAGGGAGATATATAGGGAGAGGAGTAAGTGTGCCGGATGAATGGGACGGGAAAATTTGGAAAGGGAGTGTGTATAACGCAAGGGGCACGTCTTCTCGTACATATAGTTTGGAGCGAAAAAGAAGAAATCTCTTTTACTTTTATTGCTTTCTGCGCGTGAATTAAAACGATTCCATTGAAAAGGAAAATCTTTGTACGCCTTTCTTCCACCTTAGTACAAAACACCACCCCTTCCATGTAAAGGAATGAATAGAGTTAAATGTGGTAAATCGGATAAAGTTTTATGGCATAACAAATATCTGTAGAAAAGGCATGGGTTTATTTTTATCAACTTCACCATTTTTGGGGTGTTGCTTGTCGATCCATGAGGTAAAATAATGAAACAATTAGTAATATTCAGTTCTTTTTCCTTCTGAGATATGTGATGAAACATAGGATAAGGTTTTATAGTGAAATATCAGCAGAATATGCATGGGTTTATTTTATATCAGCTTTACCACTATGGAATTGCCGAGGTTAAGTAATAAAATGGTTATTAATATTTACAACCTTTTTTTACTCCACTGGTTACATCTGACTATGAAAGGTTGAAAACGGTCGGGTAAAATAAAAAAACAACACGTGCAGTATTCCTTAGCATTACACACTTACTTATTTGACGACATAGAATTCCACCAAGTATCAGCCAAAGTGGTGAATACATGCATGCAGTTAGGAACGTTTCGGGTGGCCTAATAAAGTTAGAGCGATTCCGACATTCCATGTCACTAGGTAGTATTTATGATAATTTAGAATTTATCACATTTTATATCGTAGCATATTCGAGGAAAATAATTATACCATGTTGTAGGTAAAAAATTTAATAATGAACCGATGCCCATTAAGCCGATATATTATGAAAACATCTTTTCCAATGTTTTACCGTGTGCTTCTCGTTATGACATGCCAGTATTACGAAAAGATATTTTTAAAAAATGATGATACGGAAAATTTGTGCTCAGAGCTTGAAATCACTTATTTTCTTTGATCAAATCCCATTCAGGTCCACAATTGGTGTCGCTGATGCGTTTCTTCTTGCTGTTCTAATGTAGTCCATTAGTCCAATCTCAGCCAACAAGCTTTATTCGTACACTCTGATGGAATTTTATTTCTACAAACGGATAATATTATCATTCACGAGTGACATGAGAATGAAATAGTACTTGGAGATTCTATCAAAATTGGTGTTTAATTTGTATTTTCATATTCAAAACAATATATTGTGTGCTATTAGAATATTACCAGCTTCCATGGAAAAAATAGTTATGGAGATTCTTTTGCCATTAATGTTGATTACAGCACAGAACATTTTAAGTATTACATTGTGGCGATATCGGGTCATCAATAGAGCTGGGAATTTTTAAAAATTTTTGGAAGAAAGAATCATTAAAATCTATTCACGCGCACAGGCATTCATTTTTTTCGGTTTCCAATGTATTGACCCTCTCCTCATCTCTTCACGTGATCTCCTTCTTCCTCTGCGTAAAGAAATACAAAAATAAATTTCTAGAGGGAGCTGGGAGAGATATTGGAATTGCGATGAAAGATCAAGTGTTTACTCTTCTTTTTTTTTAGAATAACAGGAGATAAAAATATGATCCTGCGCGTATTGCACTCTTGTTTACGCATGCATATTATATTTGCTTTGGTTTCCTTCCGATCCATCATCGGGAATATCCATCGTGTCATGTCAAGTTTTTCCCTCCTGAGAATATATTCCGTGGACGCAGTCATTATATTAGAGCATTCTCTCGATATCTCTCTCTTTGTTTGGTTTCGAAACACGAGTGGGTACCTCCTCAATTTTTTTCGATACGTCCTAAATTTGCGTCCATTAGCCTTAGTAGACAGTACCGTAAAAATTAATTCAGGCAAGCAACTATAAGTTACAAACTCTCAAGTTTAATGGATGGGAGCTAATGGTGGGTAAATTTCTCACGTAAAAAATTTCCACGATATAATGCTTATCCATTAAGGCGTAGTAATGCCAGGTGCTGAAGTATTCCAGGTACTTCTTATACATTTCCAAAGTATCGTATTATCACAATTTTTCGAGAATGGCTATTCTCATCTAATCAGTTTTGTAAATCGACCTTTCAGCCATAGTTTACAGTGAAATTTATTTAAGATATATTTTCAATATTTCATGCGTACGCTTGTTCATATCCTAATTATTTTTAAAGAATTTTTTCCGTTCACGTCAAATTCAGTACAGGCATTGTCAATATGGCTTTATAAATATCGATAGCATCTGTGATACGATGGAAGTCAAATTTGGAAATTTGAAGAAACATTCAAGTATGCATGGCCATAATTTGGTAACTATTTTTTGGTAACCAGTTAGTATCAAAATCCGAAGAACCATGTCCAACCAACTGATATCATCTTTGTGGGTCTTCATAGGAATATTTAGATACATCAACGTAATGAGACGGTTTTCTCTTTAAAGATAGCGTTAAACACCCACATGGTCACTTTGCAGGCTTTTATGGAAGTTATTTGGATCTCCCTGTGAAGCTTAACAAAACAGTTGCTATCAAAATGCAACAATCGCGAAGGAAATTTGGAAATATGATAAGCGTCAAAATATTCATGCTGTGTTCATGAAATATGTAAGTTTTCTCTGAAAAAAAGGCACACCAAAAGGTCAATTTGTTTGTTGATTTTCACTGTTTATGGGTCGTAAACTAAGAAAAGTATTTTTATAGTTTGTGATAGTTTATTTTTGCAATTTCTACCGACAAACTAATGAGGTTTGGCGGGACCCGACTCATACACTTTTTTTCTTAATGCAATTATTAGAAAAGTTTGTTTCTTGGTTGCATACTGATACATAACTTTTTCGTATTCTTTATTATGCTGATACTTAGTGTATACATGCCGTAACTATATTTGGATGAAAATCAACACAACATATATTTTGTGATTGACATAAAAAATAGTTAGCGACTTCAGGAGCAAGCCCTGTCAATAATAATTATTTTATGCTAATGAATGCAGTTGTAAGGAAATAAAAATCCAAACGAAGCCTCTTGCCCCCAACTTAAATGGTAATTTTTCCAAAAAAGTAAAAAACCTATAGAAATACCAACACCTTTAACCAATACGCATAGTCCTTAAAATGCTGTTTTCGGAGGCTTATTTGAAAAAATTTCCAGGGAGGCTCCGGGGATCCCCCATTTTCAGTGGGCATATTCCATAGCCCCTAAACCACTGGCAGGAGTGTTGCCCTCCAATATAAAACACTAAACTCCGCCTATGTGCGTGAGACTCACTAATTGTCATACATTTGAATAGAGTTTCCACACGTTGATTCTTTCCGTCTGCGTTGATACGACCCTGCGCTATAGCGACGGAGAGGACAAATCGTCTTTCAGTCCCATTGTTCCCCACTATTTTGCTCCCCCTCCCTTTAATGTCGGGGAGTTCTGGCGAGACCGTTCTCGCTGCACTGAGCCGCTGACCCAGATATTCGGGCGAATGGAGGCACGCATGGAGGGACGCAGAATGATAGAGGGAGGAAGGGGGAGGGGGTGCTATGCGTTGGCGGCGGCGGGTGGTTCTGACAATGAGTCACAAGGCGGGGGCGCGCCGTGCGGATTCAGCGGGTGGCGCCCCTGCAACGGGGAGCACTACATCAGCGGAGGACGTTACGTTCGTATGGTAATATATCGATGGCTAAGTTCTAACAACATGTATCTCAAAATTTGGCCGCTTTGAGACAGGTATCTTAAACAAAGTGTAATGAAATTTAACAAATAAAATTCAAGCAAAAAACAACTCTTTGTTTGAAAATTTATGCTTCTTTTCCAGTTTTATGAATTTTTGATTTTTAATTTCAGTGTAAAATAAAAAATATAATATGTAGTTTCTTCTGTTCTCCTGTAAACTTGCTATTTTTGAGATACGTGTTCTTAGAACTTTTCCGTCGATATGCGTTTGGTCCTCTATTTTTGTTTGAAAACCCATGTTACCCTGCGTAAGTGTATGTTATCATCATCAAGAGTCATCAATCCTAAGATTTAATAGCAGTAAATAATTATATAGAACTTTCCACACCTCCCTTCCCCGTCAACATAAAACATCACCTTTTCCATTTAAAGGGATGAATATAGTTAATGGGAGGTATACGCTGAAGCATAGGATATGGTTTTATGGTAAAATGCCTGAAGAATAGGCATGCGTTAATATTTATGAGCTATGTCACTATGATATTGATTGTCAAATCATGAGATAAAGAAATGAAATGGTTAGTTATATTCAGTGCCTTTTTTTTACCTTACTGCTTATATAACTTTCTGGCATTGAAAGGTTCCAGGCTTTCTTCTCGAGATTTTATCCGGGTAATCTCCATGGCTGCCGGAGTTTCGATGAAATCCATTTCCATCATCATCAGGGCCAATGATACTAGTCAGCCCTTATGACGATAGAAAAGGATTTCACCGAAACGTCGGCAGCATTGGACATTGAGGGGATTACCCGGATGAAATACCGAGAAGAAATTACTGCCACCAATCGCCGGGAAGAAGTGAAGTCCTACAAAGATTAAATGTCTGGTTTTTCCCGGCGAACAAATACAGTGAAGATTTCTCGAGTCTCACACTGGGTAAGGTCCTCATTTTCTCCTTCCTCCAGGAGACGCTGGGAAGGCAACCGCTCTCAACCACCTCAATTTGTATATAACCCCCGAGGCATGGACGGAATTGCATTGGACTCCTAAATCCCTGGGTACGATGGGCAAGTTGCACATTGAAGCGTCGGAAGGAAATATGTAGGACCTCACCCGGTATTAGACCCGATAAATCTTCACTGCCAATCCTAAAGGCCTGTTCACACGATACATAATCACGTGTACGATTTAATCTCTGTTTGCATGAATGATTTTTGTGAACCGGAAGAGAACATGTGCGAATGTATGAACCAAATTAGAACAGGTTCTTTTTTTCTGCGCATGCATTCGCACAAGTTGTGTGGTTACATGGTGCATTTTCGAGTTCATTCACGCGTTCATTCATTTAGACATTAACTCGCACGGGTTAGTGTACCGTGTAAGCAGGCTTTAAGATTGGTATTGACGCTGCCGTACACTAAAGTCTCCTATCGACTAATCTATTAATACGTGCATAATTCATCTGTTTTAGGTTCTTCATCATCTGGTCTAAGTATTTCATCCAAGACTCTGCTATTCTTCCCTTGCACCTGACCAAGGTGACTTTGCAGAGGAGGCCCAAATCCTACCCGCAGAAGGCCGTTTTCAGCTGCCTCTTTGGTCGCATTTTAATCAGCTTTCAAAAATGTCCGCGGCGCGGTGATGAGTGCAATTCGATCCACTTTTTCCAATATTTTGCAGTATGGTCTTTGAAAATACGAGGAATAGCATTGAAGAGTTATAAGTTTGATGAATAACATCATCATGAAAATAAATATAGGTACACACCCTTAATTATACCTCATTTCCCCGTAAAACACAGTTCAATTTGTCCACCAGCGACGCGAGAGGCGACTTCTGGAAGACCACTTATATACGCGGTGGGCGACAGCATATTTAGAGGCCGACTTGAGGATCCTCTTTTGTGATATTCATGCACCTGAATTTCAATTATAATGTTCATTATTCCATTGAGTCTCATGGTTTGGCTGATTGAATTGTTCCATCCATCCAACTTTTCAAAACACTAACTACCTCTCTTACTCTTCTAAAAGCGTATGCATTTCTCACTCGATCTATCCATTTGATATTCATAATTCTTCTGCAACAGAACATCTCGAAAGCTTCCGACCTTGATTCCTCCTCTGAATGCAATATATACTAACTCATATTTTGAGTTTTGCAAATACTTCTGAGCAAAAATCAGCGAAAATCTCGAAATGTCTGTCATTTTTATGATGTGCCTTTTAAATCATAAATTCAAATGTTTATTTTGTGTGCTTTACGAATACAAATTAAACTCGTTTACGCAGAAAATGTATTTAAAAAGTAATTTTTTCTATTTTTTTTCGGTTCGAATTTCGATTTTTGTTGTAAAGTCGAGATTTTTATTTCGATTAAAAATCGATTTCTCGAAAAATCGTTTTTGACTGTCATTTTTCTATTACTATACTGAGGCACAGACGGGGTAGAGAGGACTTTGGGGGTTATGGATGCTCTCCTTAAAGCCCTCCGGTGGCGTCTATGCCACTCCAGTCTGAAGCACAGGGCTGGCGAGACCGAGAGGAGGAGGGATAAGGGTGGGGTAACACGTTAGTATCAGGGTGGAATGTTTAGCGGGAAGGACATGAAGGACAGATGCAACACTTGGCGTTAGACTCTATATATTCACATCAAAAGCGCAAGGAGAGGAGGTGAGAACATATCGCGCGTATATGCTAATGACGGGACAAGGAAGCTGAGGGAGCTGAGTGCTGGGGGATGATGCCATTGCTACTCGAAGTACCCAGGGAACGATGGGGAATAAACAAGAAAAGCTCGCCGGGCGGTTCTCTGCGCGTCGGATCGTTGCGAGGAAAGATATGGACTGGACTCCGACGTTTTAAGTGTCGTGAGGGGGGTTTTAATAGACAAACTCTAGGAGGAAGGCAAAAAAGGACAAACGCCACTCATTTTCCCTGCAGCTGTCACATCGTGAGAGTATGGACGTTCATTAAAACGCTTTGAAGTACTTAGGATCCATTTTTGGCGGTTACTTAAATGTGAAGTTCCACGAGTGATCTAGTTAATATTTTCTCGAGTATAAAATCAGAGTCAAAGAATTCTTCCATTTAAAGTCACCGATTTAACCAAAGGCTGAAATTAAATACTCTGATTTATAGTAACTTTCAAATAAACTTGCGGTTATCATTAGGGCAAGTAAAACAAAATTTTAAGTACACAACTGTGCCATGTTCCGGTTAAAGCTCACCAGATACACCCATTAAATTAAATATTACACTTGGATCTGTGGCGATGTAAAATCCAAAAGGAGTTTTTTTTTCAAAATTTATTTTAAAAATGTTAATTTCTCTTGTTGCAGAAATTTAATACCTTAAATACAATCTTTGAAGCCGTTTTTTCAAAATTTGATGTGGGCATTCCGACAAATTAAATAGACTCAATTAAAATCTATACCACAGATTTCCCAGAAAAGTCATGAGAAATATATTTTTATGTCCATAAAAATTCCGCAGCTGCAAAACTTCTCCACATTTTTATCGACTGTTATTTCATTAAAATTCTGAAATGGCTGTCAAGTTAGTGAGAAGAATCCCAAACGCGATTGTCGGGTGAGTTTTGGTCTTTCAAACAAAGAAATATCACTCCTTCAATGCCTTTAATATAATTCTGTCAGCGGTGTCAAATCGGGAACGTAAATCATCGCCTGAACAAGGTGGAGCTGGGGCCCAGGATTATCGCCATTAGGCAGCCAACTCCCACGCGGCGAAAGCGGGAAAGATTGCCAACGTAGAGAGGGAGCATACCGGAGGGGTGGAGGTTTAGTGACGAGGAGATTAATCGAGTTTCGAGGCTCCGCTGTTAGGCCCAGATAGGATGAAGGGAGGGAGGTCCCATTCCAGGAGCGATTTCCAAATGAAAAACTGATAAAATAAACAAATGGACAGTCGCTTAGCCGTCGTGAGTATAGCTGTCACGCGAGCACAATTGTGTGCAGGAAAAAAATCAGCAATCCTATTCAGTAAGGTCTCGAAATTTACGTGCAAGGACAATGATATAATTAGTACAGTCAATGTAATATTTTCGACGAGTTTGAGCCATGGAAATGACATAATCTTTGTGTTTAAAACTGTAATTTTTCAAGTATTACCTTTCAGTTTATGAAAATGTAGACGATTTGCCGCGCAAATTCCTTTTTGTTCTATGAAACCAATACTTTTTTTTTTAGATGCAAAGAAATTTTCAAAGATCGCGTATTCAAACATGTGAGATTCGTCGAAAATATGACGTCACTCTGTCGATTATACCGGGTTGTACCGCGCAAAGTGCTCACTGTATATGGCCTGTGGAGGGCTGTGTTTAAACCACTCGAGATTATTTCGGAGCAAGAAAAACTATTTAATAAGACTGTAACATTCGGGATTTTTTTTAGCCATGCATAGAGCAAAGTTTAAACCTCCTAAATCGAGTTTTTCCGAGCTCATATTATTAGCGAGCAGTTCAAACACAGCCACCGAAGTTGAGAAAAAGGCGTTACGATTGGTGGGACAGAAATAATGAAATTTTAAGTCTATACTACAACAGCTTATGAAGTCTGAATTCCGGTTGCGAATCTGCCGCGGGTGTTACTTACATCATATTGAGTTCACTAAGTGGACCGAAGAATTTTCAGTGAGTCAGCCTTAGATGTATTCGCACATTTATCTAAGGTAGGGGCATTTTAAGTATCATTTTTCCACCTAAAATCGTCCCTTGACTCAAGAATGGTTAACCAAGATGGAAAGCTCGTCGTGCAATGAAGATAGTTCATGTATCTTTGGCGTGACTCGTAAGCGCTTGATGTTCGAGGAACAAACAAACAGCTCCAGTATTTCACATCAACATTATTCATACTGAAATCTCAAAAATTATTCCACTTGGAAAACTTCTTAGCTACAAGTCTTTCTCAACGTAGTTATCCGAGATTCGAGAAAAAGTTGTTCTAACTCAAGATAAACAAAATATGCTCTAGGAGTTTGATACTGCCTTTCTGATGGCACTACTAAGTATAAGGCACGGATCCTGTGACGCATATTCTGTAGCGTTTTCCTCAACTTCAACCCTCCCTTAATTTCCTTACTTCTCAAAACTTTTTGCTAAGGTCTTCTCCTTCTTGATTAGTCGTTGAGACCTGAGGTAAAGTAAACTCGAGATGAGTTCGGTTTAACTTTAGATGCGTAGAAAGTACGTTCTTACATGACTCCGATCTGTTACTTTACCAATCCAAAGGCTTCATTTCGATTAGTAAAGAAACGACACTTCAAACGTAAATTTTCTACCTCACATATTTTAAAAATACAT
This sequence comes from Ischnura elegans, assembly GCF_921293095.1. Classification (NCBI taxonomy): domain Eukaryota; kingdom Metazoa; phylum Arthropoda; class Insecta; order Odonata; family Coenagrionidae; genus Ischnura; species Ischnura elegans. The sequence continues at coordinate 59,489,521 of NC_060253.1, forward strand.
CAGATTCACAGTTTCAGCTGTCTCACCAATAGCGTATTGGATCTAAAATTATAAGCCATAGGTTTACTACTAAGTATTCATCAGCACGGGATAATTTTATTGTAGAACAAAACACTTTTACACTCATAAAAACCGCATAAAGTTTCTTCTTCTTGATCAATCACGCGAACACAATGGAAAGTTTGCCTTATCTCATTAATATACTTTCCGACCGCGTTCACCGTTCATAAACACCGTAGAAGCTGTTTACCGTCGCATCTGCTTATGGCGCAACGTTTTTCAGGTTAGAACTTCTGCATGATGGGAGGCACATGTTTATAAAACGACAGAGAGAGGTTAAAATGGAGAAAAGTGCTTTAGAATCGTGGGAAGTCGGGAAGGTGTTGGTTGTATAGACTCGAATGTTGGACCAAAACTCACATTCGCAATACCGTCGTGGATTAGATTAAATAATAAATCCAGCAGCGAACAAATATATATCACGCAGCGAAAGTGCTTGAGATCAATCATGAAAATTAGATGGTTGCATGAAGACAACAATAATGAGTCTATGTATAAAAATACTGGAATAAAATGATCGCAGAATTTACATGGGAGCAGTCACAAAATACATGGAAAACTTGTGAATGAATGAAGAATTAATCATCAAAGACTTATCTATCCCGAAAAATAACAGATGAGATGGATATAAAAGGACGGAGTGGCGCCTTAACATTTAGGCAAGCAGCGAAAAGAAAGAAGTGAGACATTGCGAAAAATCGAAGATACCATCGATAAGCGCAAATAAAACCTGCTTGCAGCACTGACACAAAACGGTTTATAATATACCGTAATAACCGTAGAATAACTTTTGATACCACATAATGAATTAAGAAGAGGTTAAATACTGGAGTTGTTTCTTTTCCTCGAACATCCAGCGCTTACGAGTTACGCCAAAGATACATGAACTACCATCATTGAATGATCGGCTTTCCTTCTTGTTACGACATTTTTGAGTCAAGGGACGATAATAGGTGACAAAATGATACATGAAATACCCCCACCGCAGATCAATGAGCGATTACATCTAAGGCTGACTCACTGAAAAAATTCTTCGGTCTACATAATGAACTCAACGTGATGTAAGATATCACCTGCGGCGGATAATGATTCGGAACCGAACTTCACGCTTCATAAACTGTCCAAGTATGGTCTAACAATTTCATAATTTCTGTCCCACCAACAGTATCATCTTTTTCACTCCATTCTCAATTTGAGCGGTTGAGATCATGAAAGCTGCAGTTTTCTTAAATTGAGTTTTTCTCGTAGATATACTACTACTTACTTCCTTGGCACTACAGCCCGGTATGGGCTTTGGCCTCCCTTTTTTTATATTGTAAGATGTTTACACATTCTATCCCCCAGAGGTTCATACCCTAAGCAGCTTTGCTTCATTTTGTTATTAAGGATAAACCCTGTTCCACATTGTCCAGTTCTCAGTTTAGGCCCACTATAGAACATTGAGTAGTCCTTTTTATCCACTCTTTCATTTCCGTTCCATCTTATTTCTTGTAACGCCGCTACATCTATCCCATATTTCAATACTTCTTCAGCGATCTCTGCCGTTTTTCCAGCCTTCAACATGGTCCTTACATTCCATGTAGCTAAGGTCAATGTTGTATTCCGTTTTCGAGTTCCTGATCGTTTGCCAGTGTCATTATCCTTAAATCCGTCCGTATTCCGAGGCTTCATTATGGGTTTCGTAACAGAACTTTTTTTTTACGGTGTAGGATTGTTAGCCCCACGCCCAACCCCCAACCTGGAGGACCAGGGTATCTCTTTTTGTCGGGCCTATCCCCTTTGACCTGTCCGGCTTGGGTGGCCCTACCAGGAGCTTTTGCTCCCGCCGGCATAGCTCTCAGGTTCTCTTAGGCACGCAAGCCCCCTCATCACGACAAGATAGAGATACCAGCGAGGGGGCTCGTAGATATAAAGTGCCTAAGAATCGTGGAAAGGTGAAGGAGTTGGTGGCAGAGACTCTTAAGGGGTGGGTTAGTGTACCGGGAACGAAATGTCCCGGTAGGTACCCAGTCACAGGGTATAAAATCCCTAGTCCTTGGGGCGTTTTCCTTCCCTCACCTCGTATAAGCTCACGTCGAACTCAGGGTCGACCTCAAAATGCAGCGGAGCCTTAACCTTTTCAGGAGATGGGACTCACACCCAGCTCTTTGCCGAAACCTTCCCCCCCGCTTCCAACTCCACCGTTTATTCTACGCCAGTTCCCACCTCCCTCTTCGTCTTTTCGCGTGAGCTCCAAGGTTTTTTTCCTCGGAGAAATTTGCATCGCAAATCTGCTGCGAACATAAAAAAGAGTCGCGGAAGGTCAAGAGAGAGAGGGAGAGAGAAAAAATAAGTGTTAGAATTGCAGTGAAAAAATAATAAAATGGGAGACGAGAGCGTTAAAGGGTATTTATGTCTGAGAGTGTGTTTATTTCGATTTTTTACGTGCTCCTGTACGTATTTAAAAAATGGGTAAACGCATATTCTGAGAAGAAATCTTTTTTTGCTTGACTCGTGGTTTAATTTTACCAATTTCTTGATGATTTCAGGGATTGATTTAAAGTCCCTAATTGATTATTATTCTGCGGCACAATTAGGAATTGCTATTGGCGGTTTAGTAACTATAACTTATTAAGGATTCACCCTTAATAACCCAGAGCTGCTTCGAGGAGAAACGTGAAAATATGCTACTCAATCCTAAAAATTTGTGGCACCTATATAATCCTCCATTTAAATTGACAGCACAGAAGAACACGTTGTTAATTCTTCTTGAATGGAGCTGAAAATGCATACATTTTTGATGTTTCTTAGATACAACAGTGGGTTGTAATGGGTAAAGTGGTTCACATACTTCAATAAATGTTCATGATCTTAGCTCTTCTGATATAATTTGTTTGGCTAATACGTATTAGGAACGTGATGGAAGTCGTAATCTAATTTTAAGTAAGGGTTTCGGTAAATTTAATACCTAGAATAAATTTACGATGATTTTATTACTAAATTCTCTTAATGTGGCTTCTCCTTCTGCATGAAATCTTCCTGGTGAAATTAGATTATTTTATGGCGTTTTCAGTTGAAGTTGGATTGTAATGTTTGGTTTAGATTTTTTTATCCTTTTTCTAGAGCTCTTTATTTTTTTAACTTATATTCCTATTCTCAAAATGGATTTTTTTCTTGTTTGTCTTGTCTTCAACCCTCATACCTCGCGGTTCCGATTTTGTGGGTTTGTTTCCTTTATCATGGCATTCCCACCTTCCATACTAAACTCCTAAAAGGCAGCGTCTAAAATGACATACCTCCGGACGTCTTGCAGCAAAATCGAATCCTCGCATTAAATTGAAAGGATTTAAGCATTCACCAGTGTTTATGCGTTTCTCTCGCATTCGGCATTCCGGATCAACCCTCAGCAGTCGCTCAAAATATTTCCTACGTACTCTTTTTTCGTACTTTGGACTGAAGAGATAACAGATCATTGGGCTGTGACGTGACAGGAAGGTATATTCTACATGGAGGAATATGCCACGCTTTCTTCCTCAAGGCTAAGGTGAATACAAATTATTTCTTTCTTTTTGGCCGTCTCAGACGTCGATATAAACCCGGATAGTTAAAATTTAATTAAGGGAAAGGATATAATAACCTTTAATATACCAAGCATTATAGTTTTACCAGTATATTACCAGTGAAGTTTGCAAATAATTGAGAAATTGAAATGTTGTGAAATAACTTTTAGCTACGATATATATTAAATTAATAAAACGTATGGAAAAGAAGTCAGAGGAATGCTGTTGGTTGAAGTTGGAGACAGGAGCATGATATATGGGGTTTGAATGTTGTAAGTTAAGATGAAGGCAAGAAGTGAATGTGAATGTCTACCGCAGAGAGACCCTTAATCCACTAATTGTCGTGACAACTTTGGCACTCTTAAATAACAGGTTGGTAACTTCCCCTAGCCCTTACCATACTTCAAGGATATTGATGACAAGTTTGGAGACGGTTTGCGTGTATTCATGCCATTCAGTTTGAAATTGGAGTCATAGAATTTGTTTTTGAGTGCAGTGTGGGGATATTAAGAGCTATAACGAGAACGGAGAAAAAAGGGAAAATGTTCAAGCTCGCGTGCTGATGTTAGAAAAAGTTTGCAAGAAATTTCATTTTTAAATCAATCAAGCACCGCTCCAAATATTTCAGCTCACTAATTTAATGAAAAACTAAGTATGCCGAGACAATTAGATAATAATAGAGGAAAATACATTCCCACCTATTAATTTTCTCGTAGAGAAAAAATGGTCGTGCAAATAATGGGTATACATGAACTGCACTTTAAAATTATTTTCCAGCAGCAAATTTCTATTCCACGGAAAGCCAAATAATTGATTAATGCACTATATTTATCTGTTGAGTATTTTTTCATGTAAATTATGCCCTATATTTTTTTAAAAAGTAGGATGGTAATAAAAAAATGAAAATGATCCAAGAACCATCGAGTTAAATTCTCGAAGCATCAAAAATTTACTGAAAAATTTACTAGACCAATATAGATTCTGTAATTAAATAAAATGGCTACTTGTCTCAACATGCCTGAATTTTTTAGGTAAAGCAGAGAATTATTTTGATCAGTTACAGCTGCAAGGAAAAAAGTTGAAAAAAGGTAATTCAATAGAAAGAAATTATGAATGGTGAAATTTCGGCAATGATTGTCATGCAATTAAGATAATATTTTTATATATAAAGCATTTCACTTTATTCAAGCAAGATTAAAGAGAACCCGGGGATGCGTAATTATTTTTTCCGTGATTTCATTCTTAGAGTTTCAATATTATTTTTGATATTCATTACAGCATTTTAAATATTCAGCCTACATTTAACCATAACTATTCTATCGATCATAGTTAATATGGTGGTAAAATAGTAGTAGGTCATTCTGATAAATGTTACCTCAGGTTTTTCTAAAAAAATCACGTATCGTACGTAGCATTCGCCTGAGTAGGGCCTCATCCCTTGTAAAAAATGTCATCCTTTTTCTTTCTCTCGCCTTTTTCCTCCCGCCCTTGTAAATTCCTTCATTTAGTTGGGAAGTTTTCCAAAAGAGGATAGGGAAAATCGTCCGTTGGTTGCTCTCTCCCCATTCGTTTTTTCGCGGAGAGCGATTTTGGCACCGAAGCTTGTGTCTGCAGACGTGCTGGGTTGGACGCTGAAGGTGGGGAAGGGTGTTACCCTGTAGGGGTTTATTTTTTTTGCTGTAGGAGGGGTTGGGGGTTGGAAAGGAAGAATAAAAAATGAGATCCCGCATGTGTAGGGAAGAAGTCAGCTAGTTCTGGAACGAGTAGCTTTTCTCGCTTTTATGTGTTCAATTTCTTTATGTCTCATACACATTTAATCCTAGGAAAGAAAGGACTAGTTAAATTAGATTACATTTACAATGAAAATTGAATTGAGTTAGCAATTTTTCTTAAATGATTTTGTTTCATGAAACAGATTTTCAACATAAATGCTTCCTTAAAAGAAAAAAATGATCGTAATAGAACTAGGTACTGAATTGACTGGCAGAAAGGCTATAAGCTAGTGGACTGTAAAACAGACTTTAATGAACGGATGAATCGTGTGGCTTTTTTAATATAGAAAAAAGAAAAGCGCTTTAAAGAAAGATATAAATTTTTATTTTTTGCTCTTTTAATATATTTTTTTTACTACGTAGGGGCTTATTTTTTGCTGCAGGGATGGAGAAGGAAGAATAAAAAATGAGATCCGGCATGTATGGAGAAGAACTCAGCTAGCCCTGGAGCGAGTGGCTTTTCTCGCTTTCATCCCTCTTCCCCATAATTAGTCACTAGCAGTCTCTTTTTTTTTAGCGTATCAATACTCGTAGTCTCGTATTTTTCCCCGCTTTCTTGCCGCTGTTTTGGGAAGAGGTAGGAACTTCGCGTAAAAATATGGGCAGGGATGACCGTGTTCGTTTTTCTACGACTCTTGCTCACCATACAAATAGTTTTTAATTTGTAATTTGAACCAATCCTCTTTTACTTTGAATGCGTTTACTTAAGAGTTTTATTAAATCATCTTTCCTCATTGGGGAAGTAATTTTATCGAAATTCCCTTTGTTGTACTCTGGGGAGGAGTAAAAATAAAAATAAAATAAAGGGATCTTATTCAATTAGTACCCGAAAGAAGATAGAATAACAAGGCTTTATAAATTGGATTACGGTAAGGTCTTCAGAAAGCATGCTATATTCGCACCAATTTCTAATGTGATCCCATATCCTTGTGTTAAAAGTATTTTTTATAATTATTTTCATTACTAGTCACCTGCAGTTTCTTTCTTGCGAGTATGAATACTCGTAGTATCGTACTTTTCGCCGTTTTTTTACCACCGTTTCTGGAAGGGGATAGGGTATTCGTGTAAATATATGGGCGGGAATGACAATGTTCGTTTTTCTGCGAGTCTTGCTCACCATATAAATAGTTTTAAGTTTGTAATTTGAACCACTCCTCTTTTACTTTGAATGCAGGGCGTTTACGAGTTTTTATTAAATCATCTTGCCTCATTGAAATAGGAATTTTCTCGAAATTCCCTTTGCTGAAGTCTGGGAAGGAGTAAAAACAGCAACTTAATTAAAGGAAACAAATTCAGTTAGCGCTTGAAAGAATCAAGAAAAAAGGGGCTTTAGAATTTGGTTTACGGCAAGGTCTTCGAAAAGCTTACTTTAATCGTTCCAATTTCTTAAATGTGAGATTGTATCTTTGAGTTAAAAGTGGAGTCATTATGCTTAATGGATTGAAGTGACTGAAAGTGTAGGTTAGAAAATATATTTTCTTCAATGCCTGAACTCTGAATTACCAAACTTATCTTTCATAAGCTCAATTTAACTAACTTGCTGGTGAAAACGATTGTTTTGAGAAAAACACATAAAAAATTAAAATTATCCTTCCTTCGAAGATTATTCAGGTTAATTATGTTTGATTTCAGTTAGTTGACAAATATACTTACATATCATTTATAACTTATTAATATAACAAAAAGTAAATAAAATATTGAATAGTTACAAACAGTTTTACCCAATTGCCTAATTTTCCAGCAATGAAATAGGGGTAAGTTGTAGCCAGTGTTGGTCATATTTTATAGAATGAAGATGAGATGATGGCGGGGTGACCTGTTTCTTTTGCAGGCTATCATTTAAGGCTCCATATAAGGCACATTTTCGGCTTATAAATGCTGGGCAAAAATAATTTCACTACTAATTATTCGTTACCTGCATTGTTTTTAACTCTCGTAAAATCAAATTGAGAGGGCTGATGCCCGCAACACGCTAGCTAAGTTATGACGTGACCTTTGACTATTTATTTCCAACTTCCCCGTAAACAGTACTTACAATTAGAGGGATTAACAACGGGGGATTAACAAAGCAAGACACAAAAATCCATGCGCATAGTGGGGACCACCTGCCCAGGCGGGATTCGAACCCGCGACGGACGGTTTGGCAGGCGAGGCCGGCCGGCCATTTGGGGAGTTAAAGGACAACGGTGACTCTTAATCTCATATCTGGTGAACCCTAGTTCATAATCTGTAAAAAAATGATTGAATTATATTGAATTCATATAAATTACCCTTAATTCGAGGAATCTCCAACACTTCCGTTCCTTCTTCTGTGAAAGAACAGGTTCAGGAATATTCCATCGCGGGAAATTAGACGTTCAAAAAGGATACACGCAGAAGGCACAGGAAGTATTCGCTGCTGGATACCCATAACAGCTACCACACAAGATTGAGCTACGCATCTGAAAAGTAAACTATGTAATACGTGGAAGTAATATCGAATCTGGAGAGGCACAATGATTCTCAAGAGAAATTAGGGTTTGTACAAACAGCGTGCCCAAACGTGTTTTCATTCCCCAAATGGCAATGCAATTCATTACTTTAATGTTCAAAGTAATTCATTGAATTTTTTTGCGTGGTTTAATTGAGGGAGTGATGCATTGTGAGTAAATATAATATTAAACTTATAAATTGGATATATTTATTCTGTTAGCTCGTGGTACAAAAAATTAGGGCTTTTAGGTGGGAAGCAAGTTGAGTTCAATAGGTGTTGGAGGCAGACAGTCGAGAATTTCTCAGCGGAAGGGAAACCTTTTCTCTACGTTGTCCATTGATGTAGCACTTATATTTAGTCATGAAAAGGGAAATGCACTCTGTAGATTGTAGATTACACATTGTAGATTACACATATATCTCTCTCGACTATATTTTTGTGTGACATATTACTTGTCTTGAACTTAAGCTATCCTCTATGACGTTTCAGGGGAAGTAAGCCCATGCTTGTATTTCCAATTTTATAATTTTAGTTAGTATTTTTCTCAGAACTAAAACTTTTAAATATGAGAAACAAAAAAGGCATAATACGATAGTGAAATGTAAAAAAATTATAATTGCACCTAGATTTAATACAGTACGACGTAGATTTCGACGTGGGTTAATCACTGGATGACAACGTCGACACCTAAGTTGTACAGTATTAAATCCATGAGGAATTACAAAGTATTTACATTTCATCATGTTAAGTAAATTCCTCAAAGTCACGCCCGGGACAGCGAATTATTTAAATACGATAGGATTGGGTGGAATTGATGAGAAATTTTGTTATAAATGGGACATTAAACTTCAAAATTGGATATATTTATTCTGTAACCTTGTGATACAAAAAAATAGGGCTTGTGGGTGGGAAGCAAGTGGGTATAATAGTTGTTGGAGGCAGACAGTTGGTAGTTTCACAGCGGTAGGTTGGATTCATTGGGCGAGAAATCGAGCGATAAAATCCCGGCATTTTTACGACGTGATCGGTGGGACTTCTGTTTAAAGCGATCCTTATCAGATACCGACCTACCTCGGGGAATTGTCTCCACGCCACATTATTGCTGGCTCGTAGCGAAGGAGGTCAATCCCAGTACACTCCCATAACCACAAACCCTTTTAACTCTCAACATCCCTCTACCTCTCCTTTACTATAAATCAGGGACGGATTTATGGGGGGGGGGAGGGCTTCACAGGGTTCATGACCCCCCAAATTTTACAAATTTTTAAAATTTAGTCTGTCACAACAACTTCAAATGATGTAACTCGACGTGACTTTGTCTTTATGCTGTATGAGCTCAAATTTCTTTGGAGATTAACCAGCTGCAAGGAAAATAGGTAGTCTTGATGCAAGGGAATCAGAAGTGATGAAAACAGCATGGTTTTTACTGCGATAAAAAAATTATAACACGGTCTTTCACTCAGACCTAACTGTAGAATGAAAACGTGTGAAAGTTTCCGCCCACTTATTTGCCACTCACTCTGTTCAGTGGTGGATATGGGGGAATGCAGGGTTCATGATCCCCCAAATTCTATCAAAATTTTCCAAATTTTTATTAGATAAATAGTTTTGTATCATTGTAAAGGAGTAAAGGCAGTTTTATGCTCATCTACATCTATATAATACCCCGCAAGCCGCCTAAAAGGCGTGTGGCAGGGGGTGTTAGAACACCAGCCGTTTACAGCTAAAAATAAATAATGAAGTACTCTAACGAGGTTGGTACTAGCGTTTATTAAAGTCCTTTATGGTTCGGGGGAAAAACGAATTCCCATATCTATCCGTTCGGCAAAATATCTCTCTTAATTTATCGCTTCTATCGGACCTGGAAATATAGTGTGGGTCTAATATTATGTTCTCTGTGTCGCTCTTAAAGATATCCATTCTCAATTGCTCAAGCAATCTAAGCCTAGCGCGCAGCCTCCGAGTCTCCAATGGCTCCCAGCCTAATTCGCTTAACATCTGGGTAACGCTGTTTGTACGCCCGTAGCAGTTTTTGACGAAACGCGCAGCCTTCCTTTGTATTTTATTCAGTTCGCGGATTAAGTCTTTCTGCACGGGATCCCATACGCTCGCTGCATATTCAAGGTGCGGTCGGACGAGAGCGAAATAGCACCTTTCTTTCACTTTCTCATCCGAAAATCTTCCCACAATACGCTTGACGAATCCTAATTTCTTCAGGGCTATGCCGCAAAGATTCTTTATATGTGTTCCCCACGTGAGGCTCGAGGTTATCGTAACTCCCAGGTATTTCACTTCGTCTGTTGCCTTTATGTTAATACCATCCACTGCATAAACATGGTTAGAATTGGACGAATTCCGCAAGAAATATAACGCCATGCATTTGCTCAGATTAAGCTCGAGTCCCCACTCTTGGCTCCACAAATGAACGTTGTTTAGGTCAGATGATAGAATTAAATGAATGAATGACTACAAGTCCTAAACGAGAGAGAAGTTTGAGTTGCATTTATTGTGGAGCTGTAAAAAAAACGCTCCTTCCTCTCGGAGGTATTTTATTTATTTATTTAACTCCAAAGACAGCATTAAGGCCTTTACCTTGGGTTTTATTAACAAAGTAAATTATGTAAATATTATAAAAAACAAGTTTTAAAATATTCCCATAAATAAAAATCATTTTTAACATACACAATACGTACAAGAAAATGTGGGTATCAAAGTGAAAGTCTTTGCAATTGGCTATTGAAATTGGTGCTGGAGGCAAAGAGGTCAAGAGAAGAATAAGTATTTGAGATAGAATCTAAAAGAGAAGGTAAGAGGTAAAAAAGGGATGTATGGGATATAGACAGTCGGAATTTGGGCTGGTGTAGAGTATCAATATTGCGGGTTTTGCGAGCTGGAATGTGGAGTGAAAAGAACGTCAGGAGATCAATGCATCTGGCGGACCCGTTCATGATCCAGTGAAGAAATTTGATGTCGGATATCAATCGGCTGTGGGCGGGGTGTAATCACCCAAGTGAGTGAAGTATTTCTTCACGTGAAGAGAGTCTAAGGTGAGGTATGCGATGTCGTACTGTTGCTGGGAAGAAACTGAGTTGACGGTTGAGTAGTTTTAGTGTGGTGGGAGAAACAGTTGACCAAATGAAAGAGCAATATTATAGGATGGGTTGCACACATTGGGGTTTTAAAGCACTCGGTTCGGATATCTCGCCCAGACGGTACAGGGTACCAACCACCGCCATAGCCTTGTTAACAATTTTTTATTTTACAATATTGTTTATTATTAATGTAATTATTGTTTATTCCACACTCCCCGAACTCAGGTCATTCCCAAATTTCATCAGACATTTTTAGTTTTCATTAGTTTTATATTTTTTTGCGTCCTTGTAAAGGGAGTGTATATGCTAATGCATGGCTACAAATCCCAAACGTGAGAGAAGTTTGACTCGTATTCACCGTAGATCGTGGCACACTCTATTGCAAAAACGCTTTTCTCTAGCTCCTTACGACCTAAGGTCGGAAATCAAAAGTGCGGTCATGTACCTTAATCTATGTCCTATGTATATCGATATTTTCAGTGGAATATTCTGTCGGAAGTATTGAAACAGTGAACACAACGTCATTCAGTACCTGCCATGCTTTCCTTACGGGCAATTCGGGCGGGCTGACCAGGAGTCGGAAAAGGGAAGGTATTCCATTTTCCTCGGATCCAGGTCAGAACCCCTACCCCTAAATTTGATACTGAATCATCCCCTTTTCATCCCTCCTTTGTGTGATTTGTTTAAAAACCTCAATATGAACTGGCTTCATTTTTTTACGTTCTGCGGAGTTGACGATGGAATCAACCTTCCATATTTTCTTTTCCCTTTCAACTCCCGTCCCTTTTACCGGCTCCACTTTCCCTCACTCTTTGATCACTTTTATCTTCTCTTTTTTCTTTCTCCGAAAGGGTTTCCAAGGCAGAGAACAATGGGATAAATATTCTCCACGTAATCTGGACATTAATGGGATTAAAAGTTGGGACCGGAGGGTGGATGGGTGGGCCATTGGTGTGTATTTATATTTTTTCCCTTGAGCGGGTACGGGAACGAGGTATTAGAATTTATGCGATCTCAGGGTATAGATTATTATATGTGAGCGTGCGGTATCGCGACGTCAAAATTGTCGAAAATTCTCTCTTTACTGTGATGTGGGAAAGAATCTCTTTGGGCCAGAATCGGCTGCGTGCAACGCACGCGTAAAACTTTTTTTTTCGGGAAGCAAGTAACCTCGCACACTTTAGACAGTTACACCTTTATATAAATACTACTTATACTTCAATCTGTATCTGTAGCGGGAGATGAGAGGACACTGGCCTATCGAACTGGCAAAAGATATTTTGAACGCCATTTTACCGCATCACGTTCAATCCGCGTTCGGTGTAAATGCGATATTGTTTTTAGTTTCACAAAATCTTTTTGGAGCATCTAAATGCTAGCTAGAAAATGAGACTAAATTTTTTCCCAATTATCACGAAAGTAGATGAGAATTGAATGAATTGATTTTTTATGGGCAGGATTTGGAATGGCGTTATTTTAGATGGAGGAAATTCGAATTATGGAATTGAGAGAAGTAGATCAGGGCTTCGGCCTATTCCTAGATTGGAAAACACGCGTGTCCTTGCACGTATTGTAACTACCGTAGACAGTTTTCGTCCGCATATTTTAGTTGGCTTTATAAATTGTTCTTGGAAAGTTAGAATTTTGCGTAGGCTTGGTAATATATCTCCAGTTTGCGACAAAATTAGTGCAGATTTTGTAAAGAGCGATGAAAATCAGTGTAAGCCCAAAACAACCGTGGAGGACAGCATGCGTTCGACAAGCGTGGAAACTCTTTTCGAGAAATTTACCAATTATGTTACATCAAATCTAATCCTGAAAAATACGAATCCACCCAAAGAATGCATATGTCTATTAATTGGTCTAAAAGAGCTTGCTAAATTAAAGGCGAAATAATATCGAAAGTATGTAAGGGTGAGGGCGAGCACTCGGAAAAAGACCTCTTACATTCCATTAGGATTTAGTGTGCTCCATTGACCAAACTCTCTGGAACGTTTCATAGTCACAGTTTGTTCGTTTTAACACAAAGCCTTTAGTTTCTCTTAATGTACGTTACGAGAGTTATCCAGCTTTACTTGTGTTTAAATTCGCTTCTGCCGAATTTCAGTGGTACTTTACTTGCTCATTCAAAAACAAAAGTCCTATATTGTGTAGCAACAAGCGGTACAGGAGCAGTTGGCCATGCTATTCAGGCAATTGAAATACAGCTGCTAAACATAAGATTACGACGTTGTATATTTCCAATCGGCATTATTAGATTTCATAGAGCCGAAATGTAATACTTGAACCGATCTAAAAATGAGTTACCAGAGAGATATGATTTCTTTATTAGTATTGAAGTACAAGTAATTTGAAATATTTAATTGCTGGTTGCTGACGTGAAAAGAGCTTGCTAACTATTCATTCTGAATAAATAAAGTTGCTCTACCATATTAAATTAGACGTGCTTGTGGTTTAAAAGCAGCCGATGTAGACTTAAACCTTCGCTGCCGCACTGGGTGAAGATAAAAATAGCCGTAAAAGAGTGGAATAAATTTTTTATCCAAAATGGTTGAAGAATGGATTTCTTTCATGCGCCATCGCGATTTTAAGATCGAAGAATCAATTCAATACCATTCTTCTATTTGCGGACGATGAATGCTCAGTAAGAGGACCTACAATCTCCTTTATTTTTCCATGCTGAAGAGTATAATGGATCCAACTGAATGTCTTCTTATCCATTCTTTGCATTTTCCATCTTTCAGTCTTTCGCAGAAAGGAAGTATTCGTGCAGTTGGCGCAATGGAGCCATTATTTCACTCTGCATACCTCCCCATTTTAAAACTTCTTCTTATCACTGCCGCATTCCCTATCTTTCCTCCTTCCTCCAATAGCATTCCTGGATCCCTTATCCCGCTTAAATACCTCGCCTCTTTCTTCCATCCTTCACAATGCACCCCCCGTCTCTATATCTTGATTTGTTTATTAACGACTAGGCCGATATCTTTAAAAAGTGGGGCTCTGGACCTTTTCAAGCATCGATTATGTTTTCAACTTACATGTATTACAGTGTAAGTAATGGAGAAGAGCTAATATGAGTGAGGGAAAAGAAAAGTCTACTAAAAAAAATTAAGTAGAAGGCGGGATAACTTGGTAGGCCACATTATGGGACATGATGGCCTGATTAAAACAATCGCCGAAGGACAGACGGAAGGGAAAAAGGGCAAAGACAGGCACCGAATGATCTACATAGAACAGGTTATAAAAAATATTAAATATGATGCCAATCCACGTAATGTGACAGTGACCTAGATGCTATACGAGTAGTATTAGGGAGTTTTACATCGTCTGAGATTACCAATGCCAGCATGTGGCACAGAGCTTAGGGAAATATCTCTCAATAATCACCTATTAAAATTGATAAGGTCGGAAAGTTTCTTTCGTTTGATAGGGTATTGATAATCCTTATTTAAGCCTGCATCGTAGCGGCGCTCATAGCCTCGCTCCAAGTTGGTCTCACACGGCGGCAGCCTGAACCAGAATGACGTCAAACGGGCTTTTCCCAGAATTCATACTTAGCCGTCGCGTTTTCGCGTGCTTGAAAATTTTCACTTTTCATTTAATCGCGAAAAATAGATATCGTCATTTAAAAATGTAAAAGCGTGGAATACATACTCCAGGAGTGTTAATGTTTCGATTTAGGCTGTAAAAAAATAGGAAACCACCCTATTGGTCATACCACCTTAGACAAGGTTGTCCCAGCTGTCACTTTCCTCGAGGTAGACTTTCTGGCACCATTCTTAGCATTGAGTCCCCTATTCTCCCCTTTATATGACCCGCCCATATCAGCCTTCCACTTTTTATTTGGCTGGGTATTATTTCTAAGTATATATATCAGTCTTTATACAGTTTCCTATGCTCTATTAAAATTTTTTTAAAATGTTCTAAGTGTCGTCCTGCTATTACGTATTTTGCCTTTTCTTAACTAATTTCTAAACCTACATCTCTAGCTTCTTTTAATAGAGTCTTAGTTAGTTTTTTCCCCACCCGTTCATTCATCCCAATTCCATCTCCCGTCTCCTGACTCACTCGATCCTTCTTCTCTCCTCCGTTTCCTTCCGGAAGCTTAAAGCGTTCCTTGGTATTCAGATGCGGTGGCGTGACTCGTTTTCGTCGAGCCGTCACGTGCATACGCGCCTCTCTCCTCATCCGTGTTTGTGTGTGTGCATTCGGATACGTGTGAGTGAATTTGTGTTCAGGATGCTTAATCATCAAATGCAATGACGCAGTGCTCCGTGCGCTTCAATTGTTTTCTCTCTCGTTCCACGATTGCCTTCGTGTCTCTTTATTTGTTGCGTTTTTTTTTAGATTTTAAGTAAGTGATTTATCTACATCCAAATGCACATCTCCATACTACCCCGCATGCCGCCTAAAAAGGCGTGTGGCCGGGAGTGTTAGGACACCAGCAGTCTACTTATTGTAAAAATAAATGTTAAAACAAAATTACCAGTACCATTTATTTCAGCCTTTCGTATTTATCACGTATGGTTTGAGTATTAATACACATGTTGACGGTGATTAAAAATTAAATGGCTCATGGGATTCACTGATATTATATATGGCCCGTTTAATTTTTTTCGAAATTAGTATATGAAATTGCGTTTATGGGTAGCTTGACGTATTAACGCTGAAAATTTTAATGTAGCGTCTTTGCTACTTCAGTCATTTTAAATCTAAAAAAATATCAAATTTGCTATGAAATTTAATGAAATGCAAGGTGTATTTTTTATCATTCCTCAATGCAAGGCTCGACAAAGCAAAATATAATTCTTCGACTGCGGCCAAGTAATAACATTTAATATTGACAAAATAATGAGTTGGTTCAAATGAAGTCACAGGGAAATGTAGTAAGTGTTACTCTTCCAATGAAAATGCAATAAGTGGTGATTTTGACTAAGAATGCTCACGTAAGTCAGTGATATCACGTATAATTTTTGTATTGATA
This sequence comes from Ischnura elegans, assembly GCF_921293095.1. Classification (NCBI taxonomy): domain Eukaryota; kingdom Metazoa; phylum Arthropoda; class Insecta; order Odonata; family Coenagrionidae; genus Ischnura; species Ischnura elegans. Next base: position 59,505,441 of record NC_060253.1, read on the forward strand.
CACATTTAAACGGTGATATGGACTTAAATGGCTTATGGGATTAACTGATATCATACATGGTCACGGTCAGTGTTTTCTTTTCCGATATCCGAATCTTAATTAGTATCTGAAATTACATTAAAACACATTCAGGGTATTCGTGTGGGCTGGCTATTCCCTCGAACCTAGGTTATACGATGTAAAAATTCGTCGAGTTTAAGGTTGCGTTTAGTTAGATTGTGAGCGGGCGGGGGACGTGGTGATAGAGGTAAAAAATGATGAAGCTGAACGTGATAGAGGCAGTTGTCGGATTAATTAAAGCGAAAACTACAACGATGCCTCGTTTGGCCACTTTTTTAAAGGAGCGAATCGTAATACCCGGCAAAAGTTACGTAAACGGATGGGTATTAAAACATTTTTTTGTTTTCAAATCGGCTAACTTCTTCCTTTCGCTATTTTGCCTTAAAATTTCGAATTTGTTTAACGAAAAATGTTTTTTTTTGAGAGAGCTGTCTTATTTTTTTGCTATGAGGTATAACTTTGGATTTAAATTAATATTTTAGACCAAATGCGTCAGCTATATTGCAGAAAATGACCTTTTATCGTGTCCCCGATAGCACTGTCATGTGACAATGAGTTATTAAATTTAGCTTTCACATTTGGGAGTAGAATGCGTGGGGTGCTGAAACTCCGATGTCATTCGCAGAAATTGAATACATGCAATCACATATCCGGGAATGCAGAAGGGGATATATCTAGGCACCTAAGCAAACGTAACAGCTCCCGTGTCTCCAAATCCTCCAGATATCCCGAGGTTCATGAGCGAACGTGTACGTTTCCCCTGTCACCTTACGGAATACGACTCAGGGAAGCGCTTCCTCCATGCAGCGGAAGCGAGACTTCTATGAAGGGAGTGACGTTGTAGCTTCTAATCCTGTGTGCAGCCTTCCTTACCTCTCGCTGATAGCGCAGGCTTTGGGAGTTGGTTTCCTGAAGCGTTCAATTGAGTATATTCAATGCGATTTCGAGCAACACGGAAGACTGTTTTCGAGGATACGAAACGATTACTTGCATTGCCCTAGTTTCTTTTATGCCTCATTCATTTCGTATCCAAGGAAGGAAAGAACTGGTTGAATTGGATTATTTTTACATTAAACATTGAATTAAGTTAGCAATTTTCCTCTCAAGATTATGTATCGTGAAAGGCATTTTCAACATTAATGCTTTCTGATAGTGAAAGTAATAGTGCGTAATAGAGCTAGTTATTAAATAGAATGGCCAAAAGATTATAAACGAGTGGAAGTTCATAAAAATCTGTCAAATATTTGAATCTGTTGCTGTTCATAAAAATCTGTCAAATATTTGAACAGCAACATTGTGCGGCTAATTTTAACATAGCAGCAATCAAAAAACTTTTAAGAAAGATATACATTTTTGTTTATTTGCTCTTGCAAACACATTTATTTCTCGATATTATTTTGAGCTGGGTGAATTTAATGATTCAGTGAATTATTGACTTTTTGTTGGTATCTAAATTGATAGAGACTATCAAACATGTCGATATCTCTGCAACTTCATTCGTATATCTTTGCACGTTCAGTTATTTCCTACCCATCCGAGAAAAATAATTTATACTTTATTTCAAAGAAAAACTCATTTTTGCAGATATTACGTCTAATTCATAGCAAACCATATAATATATAATGATAACTCCAGGCGAATCATAATATATAAGGTGAAATAAAGTAAAATAACTGGTGAGTTACCGAGTTTATCAGAAGCTGTACAAAGCATACTATTTTTGCAACATATTACATGGAAAATGGTTATTTTTTATCAAATGTCCTTGAATTGGAATGGTAGTATTCAGCTTGAATCACTCGGAAAATGAAATACAAACGATTACCTCGCAGATCATTAACGGGGTCACGTAATTCCCGAACGCGAGTTTCCAAAATTAATTTTCTTTCATATCTAGCACGAGAGGGCAAATGCCTAAGCTATTCCCTAAACGTTGCAATGTTAATTGGTTCATTACAATGATGGAGAGTTAAAATGGGGATCTTCTGTTCGCATCATTACACTCGGGCAATGCCGCGACTCGACATCGTCATGGGTCGGAGGGGGCGCATTGCTCTTCTCTTTTTTTTTGTTTCGTCATCCCCAGCATGCGTAACTCGCGGAAAGAATCCCCATCACATCACACCAGCGCGCCGGCGGGGAATTCCGGACACGATGCCGGGGAATCCATTCTGTGACGGGAGATGGAACGTTCGGAAGCGCGCGCGATAGGGTGGAGCGAATGCCGAGAGGTAGAGGGGGAACAGTCGTTAATGCGGCGACTTAACGGAACGCCATGAAAATGAGTTCGTTAAAACCGAAAACCTCCATTCTTGTTATGTGAATTTCGCCTCGGATGCGTGTGTACTCCGCTAGATGGCGTAGCGGTAGCGGTACGCGAAGGGAGAGATTACGAAGTGGTGCACTAGCAGAGTGAATTCCTATGGAAACCGATAAAACTCTCGTCGTCGTCTGGGGAAATTGAATGGAAGGTACACAGGCTGCAAAAAGGAATACGGTTTTCATTGGAGTGAGTGGGATAGTAAGAATTATTATTGTGCAATCTCATTCATAGCGGTGCTCTTTTCCCGGATTAATTCTGGATCCGCCGCAGAGCGATTCAAAGCCACCCTTCGCCTCCTCTCCCGTCTCTTGTTTTAAACGAGCAGCAGCAACGTCTATACTAATAACTTTGGGAATGCCGCGATCAGCGCTTAGCGTATGGTCCACGGTATTTTCCTGCTAAAATGTCGTATCGGTCCACGAGGCGATGTTACTGTGTATATGTTCTGAGGATTGGAGCTGGACGAGGACCAAGGCATGTCTTTCCGGAGTAAAATTTTCTTTTTTTTTAAGCATTTCGTGTATAATAATTTTCTCTTTCCGACTAAAACGGGTGTGGGTCATAATGTAGTGTGACCCTTTAAAGCTACAGTCCGTCGCTCGTTGTAGAAGCTGTTTTGAGTCCAAAGTGTAGATTTATTACATAACCGTAAACACACGTGCTATCGGAAATAAAAGAAAAGAGAGAAACCCAATTATCAAGTGACATGACTTGCAGGTATACTATTTAAAGGAATATACAATGGTTTGTTGTGAAATACTCCTCCCACTCGATTAGCTCTTCCGAACAACTTTGCAGTAAGATATTTCGGAGCCTATATGTTAACCAGCGTACTCCGTTCAGTTCCGGGTATGTGAACTTTGCTTAGGGTGTTAAGGACTTGTTTATTAAGTTGTATCTCCACAAAAAAGACAATGATTCTTTGTTCATACAGAGCTTTAATAAGTAAGTATGTTTTACACTAGACTAGGGAATAATGGCCAGGACGTGGATTGAAACCGAAAGACAATGTTTGATTATAATTCAGTCGTAAAAAATTAAAAAAAACTTTCTAAATAAGAACTAGAAGAAGAAAACCTTGGAGAAAATTTCAATGGAAGATTACGTGAACATTTTCTTTTTAATAGGCAACATCGCATCGGAACGGGGAAACGTTGACGGTTTCATAAAATTCCAACCATACGAAAAAGTATTTCATTTTATGTACATGAATTGTTGTATATTACTTTGATGTGATGACTATCTCCCGTAATTTTAGCTAAAGCAATGAGTTTCAGTAGATTCTTCGAAGCTTCTGGGTCCTAGTTCTATTCAAGAGAAAATATTTGGTGCTAACATCATCGCCATTATCCAAGAAACAGAAAGATTCTGTGCTCCTGCCCATTTAAACCAGTGGAAAGTACCGTTTACCACACAGAAGCCGAGCATTATTCTGTCAAAATTATCGGCGAATTTTTAAAATTTGGAGTGTAAAAATATTGAAATTTAAGCTTATTTTCATAGATCATGAGAATTATCGTTTTAATATCTATGGTAATAGGAGCATTTGATGAGAAAAAAAATTAAATCTCCATCGAGAATTAATCAAATTCCCATCTCATTTCATTCCAGCAGTTAAAAAAAAGGGTTAACAGGAACATATCCAGTTGAAACAAGGGAAATTGTTGCGGAACAAAAAATAAAATGAGACGAAAAAAGAGAAAAGAGGAGGAATTCCCAGCCCATTCTCATCCAAGTTTTATTTTCCACCATTTTTTTTAACTCCCCGGAAAAAAATCCCTGATCCGTGGAACTGGCTCGAGTATGGGGAACTCTCAAGGACTTGAGGATCAGTAAATTATGCTTAAGACAATTAAATGGGGTTATAACCCATACACTGTTTCCCGGCCCGATTAAACCTGGCGTCCACTCGCGCAAGCCCTCTTGTCTCTCAGTCTTACCCTCCCTCGGCCAGCTACACCTCCACCAAAACTCCACCATCTCTTCCTCTGAGGAGGCGGTCTTTTACTGTAATAGCTTTATTCCGCTCCGTTGATTATCCGTAGGTTGCTAGGGAGACCGGGTTGGGGGAGAGAAGAGTCTGCAGGAGGTCGTGGAGTGACGTACAGTTGCCGAGTGCAGCAGCATTTGGAGTGTGGGTGGAGAGGAGGCGTAGTGTGAAGGGGTTAGCACTTTGCGTGCTATGGGCGTAATAATTATCATGCCACATGAAAGCCTTCGATTTTTGCTAGGGGCGTAATATTATGCCATCCGTCCTCTGAAAAATCGTAGCTTGCCATTTTTTTAACAAAATGGTGCTAACCTCTGAACATACAAACGAAAAAAAAACAAAAGCAAAATTCATTCTTTAAAATGATACTAATCACCTATCCTACAGGGCTTGGCAGTATTTCAAGTATGAATATTTAAAAGTATGTGGCCGATCAAGGCCAACGAACAAAAATTGTACTAATAAAAACATAGGCACACGTAAAAAAGGAACACTCACAAAAAAACGTTCAGACGTTTCAGCGGATTGATCCGCTATCCTCAGCGCTGAAGGTGAACTGGTGCAGGCAGGGTAAGTTCCTCCAGTCGCCCTCCTTGGTGAGGCGTATTTGAAATAGAGTTGTGATTTGTATTTGATATTTCAAGTGCAACACCTGAATGTAACTTATATTTTGTATTTCAAATACAGATTTTTAGTATTCTCTCATTCTAAAATAAAAAATACATTTGTAAATTACTTTAGAAGTAGTTCTGATAACAGTTCTGCAACATTATGCTTCACAGATTACTTCGATTTCGTTAGAATCGTTTTCTTCATGTTTGCAACTATCCATAAGGTGCCAAGGCAGGTTAAATTTTTTTAAAATCTTTTAACTTTCATATATATTTATTTTGTTTTTTAAAAGCATTTAAAATACTGTGTTTTAGTTGGGTTTTTAAATACCCAATTTAAAGCTATTTGTATTTTATATTACAAATACATTTGGAGCAGTATTTTGTATTTCAAATACCCCTCAGCCAGTATTGTGCCCAGCCCTGCCTGTTCCTCACATCAAAGGTCGGTCGTTAAGAAATATCACAAACGTATTGAAAATGTACCGTACTGGGGTAAAGATATACAGCACTAATGTCGGCACGGTAAGTATTAGGGAAGGAGCCCGCGGTGGAATATACCACACGTTCTTCGTTCCATTTAAACACCCTCGGACTCGTTGAAGGGCCCAGATCCCAAACTATGCCCAATGCAGCGCTTATACATCCCTGCGGTAGACTTCATCCCCCCTGTAAAAGCCCCAACGGGATTGGCCATTGGCACCCATTCATTCGTACAAGCTGGGAGGAATATATTTTTTTTACATCAAACCCGGCGTCAGGCATTCAGGGGGCCGCAATACGATATGGTCCCTTTCGCATGGCACTTTAATGTACGTACGACGCGGGGCGAAAGATTAATCGTTCTCGTTTTCCATTGATGAAATCGTTAATTTGGGTGCCGACCAATGAGTGAAAAGAGTGCCGGTTCCTTCTGAATGCGGAGCTTTGGAAAGGACATCGTTAACTGGAGGACCAACTTAACGTTTGAAGATGACTACTCCAGCTTTACTAGACAGGGTTGGCATTGCCTCGGGTATTAATGCACGTATGAAAGGAAAGGATTTGTAAAATACCTACACATATAAACTCTCTTTATTGTTTATCTCCCTTTGTATCAGATGCTGAAATCGTTGCCTGCTGAATGACAATTTATGAACCATTTTATTAATATGCAACGATAAGTATTCGCTTTAGATCCAGCCAAGCCTAATTTTTGACTCATCATTTATCTTTGAAATATAGAGAGCAGGTAAATGAGAAAGTCAAATATGTTTCAGTCCAAAAGTTAACCCCGCGTATATTTCTGAACCTCTGAGTGAATAAAATTTGCCTCGTAATCTAGGGTTTCTGCTATTCTTAATTCCTTCCGTAACGAATATAAACGTCACAGTACTGATATTTAAAATATTGCAGAAAAGTGTATCGGGTTTTCCACCGGTTGATGTCGTCCTTCGGAAGATGCCCTGAGGATGATCAGCAAGTCGCGGATCGAAACGTCGGGAGACATGGACGACATCAACCGGTGGAAAACCCGAGAAACTTTTCTGCAACTGACACGCCGGGAAAACCTAAGATCATACATCATTTAAAATATTGTTTATGTGAGTATTGATAGCGATTTTCTGCTTCGTATCTCTAACAGTGACTTTTCGTGGTGTTCTTTCTTGATTTTATATATTTACTCCCGTACCACCGTGAACAGCTCCATTGGCCTTTTACATTAGGGTTTTTAACTTAACAATTAAACTTCTCGAACATCCATGCCATGAATAGGGACAACCTACCCAGGCGGGAATCGAACCCGCGACCTCTTGTGTGGCAGGACAGGACTTCACTCCGCCGCCACCGAGGCTGGCAAATAATAATATAAATACGGGAGCTGCCTTGGGACTAAATATCAACATTCCATTCTAGTTAAAAAGAATAGAAGACAAAATATTGGTGTGGATGATGTGATTTAAAAGATTTTCCTCTTCTATTCTAATTCTCATCGTAATGTTGATCTCATTTAATATATAATGTCCTTTTTTATCTGTGGAAAAATGAATTGGAGTGCGGTCTCATGTGAAACATGAGCCATTAGTCTCTAATTGCTGTAAAATTAGTTCAAACCGATGCGAGCAGAGGGAATTTCTACCTCACTGCAGCATATTCGCATTAGTTCACCAAGAGTTATTATGCTTAATTGGGCATGCGATACTGGAGAGGTTTCTTTTATTGGTAACTCAATGGCCTATATCGTGTCGCGACCTCGGTTTTTGGTGCGGAATGTCATTTATCCTACGCTATTGTGTGTAAGAACATTTAAACGAAATTGCATTTCCATGTACCTTGCTCTATTTGCATCGCTTATTAGAGGCGATGGACCGAATAGACAAGTATTCACAAAATTTTGACACTTAATTCGCGCAATGAATGTCCTAATTTTGGGATGATTATTTGGTATCATTATGTACATGGTCTCTCCATCCATATCAGAATTACCACTAATGACGCCTTTGTATCTCCGATGCACTAATTACGATATATTGTCCGTTACAAAAGAAGTTCGCTCTAGTTCTATTACACGGATTGAAGATACTATCAATCATTTCAGAAGTATTTAACCACTCCCATTAAATTATAAATTATCATGCAGAAATTTTCTGCAATATTAATTTATAATGATTACTCATTATTATCTGTAAACATATTTTCTACCGTTTATATAATGTCAGACCTATTTTGTGACACATATTTTTGATCTCAAAGGTTCGAATTATACCAGGTGCAACGTAAGTAATTCAGGAAAAGTAAAATATGTGATATGAAAGGCGTTCGTAACAAAACTAAAGACTGTAGTGAGATTTAAACAGCTGTTGTAAGTGTTAAGGAAATACTATATACTATATGAATATGATCGATGGAAATTTCATTACATTATTAATATAAAAAATTCCATCTCGTGTGAGCATTTTGGCTGAAATAAAAAAATGTACGCCATTATTTTTATTAGTATTTGAAATTTTAGAAGATAAGTGGTTGTATAGTTGATTGATACACTTAGTTTTGCGAAAAGCAAAAAAAAGTTCCATATTTCGTAATGTTTGAGCATGAATCTGAGTTAATATTTGCCACATAAAATCATCTCAACTTTATAATATCAAGTAGAAAAACTCCGTTGTGTTCTAGTATTTTTTTGAATGTTTTCTTATTGTCGCATTATCAAACTGCGTGCATAATAACCATTAGATACGTACTGCTCTAATGATTCTTTCATGTAAAAGTAAAATTTTCCTCGAGAAAAAATGTACGTAGAAAACCTTCGTTGGCCGTCGTTTGCCTATAATTTAACAAATAAATTTATATGATTACTTTATTTTTCGTAATAAAACTTTTATACAGTCATTCATTATCTAAGATACACAGTTCCCAGTGTGATATTCTATTTTCGTGATTTCCTCTAATTTCCACGAAAATTATTGCCGTTTAAGGTAGTATATGCACAAGACTCAAGCGCTCAGTGTCGTAAGGAAGTAAAAGTACTCCCTTCCATGCTTTCTTCACGACCTTGCGTGCGGCCTCTTAAAGGAAGTGGGACATAAGTACACTTTTTAAGAGTTCGCCCATCCTTTAAGAATTCAACCTTCATACCGGTTGACATGATTTAGCGTCATTGACCCATAAACTGGAAAATCTTTACTTATATTCGTAGCTTCATCCTCTGCAGTGTAAATTCGGTTTCATTAATGCTGGTCGATCCATAAAGGAGAACGATTCTCGCTACCACTATTGCCTCTCATCTATATCTCAATGGTGTGGACCTATGGGTTAAGTTCAGCTGAGCTGTAAGCACGAATTCTGTCACAAATGTTTGGGAATAACCGAGAAACTGAATTCAGCATTGCATATTTGTTACTTCTAGCAGAGATTTGTTTCCTCCGTCAGTTTCATCTGACTGTATTCATTTATTTTATCATTGAATACATTGGAGAATAAACAATATTTTTATATTGTAGAGAAGGTTATTGCATTGAGTTCTCTAAATAACCTAGGCTTATAATCCTATCTATGCTTATCAAGAGTCGTTAATCCTCGGATTGGTATGACACAGCTCTCAACTCAATTCTTTCATCAGATAATCTTATAAAACACGCATAAATATTCTGTCTTTATATATTACCCCGCCGGCCTCGGTGGCGGGGTAAAGTCCTTGCCTACCACCCGAGAGGACGCGGGTTCGAGTCTCGCCTGGATAGATAGCCCCTATCCAGGGCATGAAGATTCGTGTACGTTTAATTGTTAAGTGGAAAACCCCGACGTAAAAGACCAATGGTGCTGTTTTCGGTGGTACAGGAAAAATAAATATTTCTCTGTTTTACGTACTTATTAACTTATACTCATAGCATTCAGAAAAAGAATAACTCTGGCGGACAAGGCAATACACCGTGGGGACAAAGCAAAATGAGAAATGCGTGATAGAGAAAAGAACTGAGTTTTAGACGACGAAAGGAAGAAAGAAAGAGAGAAGGAAACTGAAGAAAAAGACGTGGACGCAAGCCAAAAGTACGAAGGAGCATGGGATAGGCAGGTGTGTACAGGATAAAAGAAAAGAACTCATCTTATTTTTTTTCCTTCCTCCCTCGGAGCGGCAGCAAGAAATGCTATTATGGAAGGGAGGGCGAACTGGGGGGTAGAATGAGAGATGGGTGAGTGCAAGGGGCCCCTAACACGCGCGAGAGTGCTTTCGGGTCGGTTTTTAAGTAAAGGGAAAGCCAGCGGGATGCGTTGGAAGGGAGTGCGAAGGGGGTATAGGACCCTGGAATCCACGGGGTGAGCTTGGAAAGCGGATGTGGGCGTGGAGAGGTTTTGAAATTAGCCCAACTCCCTCATTACTCCTTCCTCACTCCCTAACTTAACCCCTGGATGGGAAGGGGTAGCAGGGGAGAGAAATTGGGAAACTCCCCCTTCTGAGGGGAAGTGTAAGGAAATGATACGTTAGCGTGGAGGGGCAGGATAGCGGAATGGATACCTCCCACGGCGCTTATACCACGTATTCCCAACTCACTTCGTCCGTAAAGTCTCTTACCCCTCCACTTCACCAGAACAGTTATGCATTACATTTCGCCAATCCAGGCAAAAGAGCTGAAGGAGATGGGGCGAGATGGGTTTTGAGTTGGTGTGTGTGTGTGCGGTAATAGGCGGTGGTGAAGGAGGAAGGCTATTGGGAGGGGAGCGAAATCTGGCGCCCGGAAATTGAACTAAAGAGATACATCGTGGCGCTTTGGAATAAGTGTTTCCGTTCCTTACTCTCCCATCAATACACACTCCCGTCTCTCTCCCTTCCTTCCTTCCGCCTTCCTTGTTCTCCGTCTCTTAGTTCGCCATCTCAGATACAATCTCTTCCTTCCCTTCCTTCTTTTTATCACAGGGGGAATCGCTAGAGTTTAGCGTAAGTAGTGGCCATTTCGTTAAATGTACGTGCCGTTCCAAGAAGTTTTGTTTTTAGTCCTAATCGGGAATTACTCGAAATGATTGAATAGCGGGTGGGTTAGAGCTATGGTTGATTGAAATGACCTATATTTTTCATACACCTATGTATTTACCTTCCACACTTCAACGCACATTGGGAGTTTATGCGGGAAATGAATAATTAACCGATAAATATTAGTTAGAGTTATTGTTGAGTTATTGTTGACTGTGATGGTCGACCTTAAACCCTACACCTATTTATTTACCTTTCACACTTCAACGTAAATTGGAGTTAATATGGTAATTATTATGCATGCATCACTGTATTTTATGTCTTCTCTATTTTAGCCGTCCCTTTTCGAAAGATACGAAAGATATTTATCAAAATAGTTGAGTTTTATCATGTAGCTTTAAATTTTTCAGCATGGAGTATCAAATATGCGAGAAAAACATTAGCGTGTCCCTGAAGCTTATGCTTACTCATATGTTGAACCAGCATAGCAGGAGGAATTGTCTTGAGTTCAAATAGTATTTACAAATTGCGATACACAGAAAATGGAGATTCTGAAAACCTCGAGTGCAGGATAACGGTATTCTGTCATACATCATAATCTAAATAAATCGTTATTGCTGCTTAAAACGGAAAGGTGAGTCTTACCTTATGCCTGTGTACATTGCTGTTAAATGCGAAAGAAGCAGAATGTGAAATCATGGAACTTTAATATTTATCACGTAAAAGCTCAGATATTTTTTTCATCCATTTCTTTCTCTGTTTTAGCGACATTTTAGACTCATTAGCTATGAAGCAGAAGTAGAGGAAGACTTTCGGCTACAAATCAAGTTAAATATTTATATATGTCTTTTTAAAAACGAATTTTTGAAGTATTTTGTGAGATATTCTTTTTCAAAGGTTCATTAAATGACGAATATTTAGAATGACTTTAAGTGCTGTAGATCGTTTATTTAACATTGGAATCATATTCATGAATATCATACTTATGAACTCCTCTTTTGAGATGGAAGCTGTTTTTTTTATTTTGATAGACACATACGAGTAATAATAAAGTATCTCTATCCCAAGCTAAATTGCTGGATTATTTGGTTGCTCTAAAACGAAAGACAGAAATATGACGAATAGATAAATTAAATTCACTGTAAACTCAAGAATGAAATTTAAGTTGAGAGGAAAATTCACAGCGTTCATTATTTCTTGCGAATTTTCATTCAACAAATAAATAAAAAATACATTTGCTTACATTCGGATATTTATGCCCTACACTTATAAACTTGAACATTTGGTCGCAGAAACTGTAATTCCCAACCGATTTTGATCAGATACGCTACATTTGATCAGATCAGATAGATTTGATTTAATAATAAAATGATTTCTCTAAAGAATCACTTCAACATTGCCACAACTTGCCAAAATATCCTATGATTTGTGCCTGCTATATACTAACAATTCACTTCTCAATTAAAAAAATTGCTCGTAGAAACCGTAATTCCGAACCGATTTTGATAAGATACATTTTAAGCAATGGATTTATTGATATAATGGTTTATCTGAAGTTTCATTGCAACATCCCCACAACTTTTCTAAATATACTAGGATTTAAGTTACGCTGATGCTATATTTCAATCACCACGGTTTCCAGCCGACTGTCTTTGCCATGCCTCTAGTATGGGTCGCTTACCGATGCTTGCTGTCTCTGCTCAGTGTCGGAAATGACAAGCGACCTCATTCAGTACCTCTCGCATCACTCTCTCAAACCTCCAAATGGATTTTAGCGGAGTGCTTTCATTAGTCATTAAAAGGATTTCCGTTTCTTCTCCGGCTAGATTGCCCCCAGAAAGCGTAGAGAGTATGGGCAATGAAGTTAAGGAGGGAAGGATCTCTTTTTGCGATTTTATTATTTCCACTGCGCGGTTTAGCTCAGCCTTTCACTACCTCTTTCTCAAGACCTTTTTATACAACGATACCTCTTTCCGAATCCTCAATACCGAACCGCATACGAAGAACGTTGGAAAAATGTATCTTGATTAACGGGTTAGTTGTAACCCAGGGAAACATTCGACTGGTGATGGAAAAATGCCGGTCAAAATCGATTTTTTGAGCAACCAATTTTTAATCGAAATCAAAGGCTCGACTTTTCAGCCAAAATCGAAATGTGAACCGAAAGATCGATTAATCGAAAAAATCGACTCTTCTTATTTTAAATACAGTTTGTTCAAAAATGTGATTATAATACATTCGAAAAACACACAAAATTCACATTTTGATGTAGAAAAAAGTCTATTAAGAGTGCAAGCGTGAATTGTTGGCTATTAAAATTTTACAAATGCACGCACATTTAAGTTTTGAGATCGCGGCTTGGAAACATCCGGCTTCACTTAATTTTTTAAAAAGATCAACTGATTGTGATATTTTCTTGACAATCAGGAGCGTGCTCTTATTTTAGCCGACTCTTGACTAAAGTATTATACTCGGGACGGATGGCGTCATCATTGGCCGATGGCAATAACACTGCTGGGATCAAATTAAATGGTCAAGATTGAAGTCGAAAAATCGAGCTTTGATCGAAAACCGAAGAGCAAGGATCGATCTCGATTTCTTCGATCTCTGGAATTTTACACTCGATTTTTGATTTTAATCGCAATAGATTTTTTTCATCGCTACATTAAAAGTAAAATCGAAGAGATAAAATGACTCGGGGAAACTAAGAATATCATTGAGACGGGCAATGTGAACAGAGATCGATCATTGGATAACGCAGTACTCGAAGCAAAGCAAAATCCGAGCAGAAAGAACTATCGATACGAAAAGTGAGTTGGATTGGCAATTTATACTTCCAAAAGGAGCAAATATTTCGGTCGAATTTCAATATCGCTTTTCATTCCAACGATTTAGCACACATTCATATTAAGGAAAGAACCTCTGCGATATTTTTATATCACAGAATTGACGCTGTTTTTAGTGAATGAGACGCTCACATTTCCGCTTTGTTTATTCCTGAAAATTAATCCAATCATTCAATTTCATTATTTCAATGGTGTACGAAATTTCGAGGATAAACTTGATCAAATCCCGGTACTATTTGACTTTGTTGATAACACTGTGAATTTCCTTTTCGATAGAATCTAGATTCCAGGGTTTTCCCCCTTTAAGTGAAAATATTCGGATAAGCAATCTTTGTTCAATTAATGCCCTCGGTTCGAATTTCGGGTAAGGTCTTTGGAAACCCTTAACTAAAATCCTCGCAGGGCGAGTTGACTCATATATTATAGGTTACCCGTGCCCTGAATATTTTGAACTCACCCCCCTCTGGTTCAGTCATGATTGGTTTCCAAAGAATTATTTATTATCGTGCATGGTGTAGTTTTTTTCCTTCTAATTTGGTATAAATGAATACTAGGGTTCGGGGCGGATTTTTCATTCTTATGCTTGTGGCCAACCCGTGAAACTGCTTTGTTGAAGTCACTTTTTTATTAATACATGACCGCAAGTCACATTTTTGACGAATAACACAGCAATTTTTCTGGGGAATCTGCACTAATTATGTCTTAATGAGAAAATAACGAAACATATTTTTATTCATGTAGGACAATTATTTGAAAGTTAAAAAAACTCACAAAGTGGAGTTATTATACTGCGCTAGCAATTTATTTGTAATTATTTCGAAATGACGGTTATACCAGGAAATAGAAATGAGTTAGGGTATAAAACTTATATCCATTTTCAAAAGTTGTCAAGAACATGGTAGATTTCAAGCTTCATCAAACGGATGCACCTATGTATTAGTGAGTGGGGTTTTGGCATTTATGACCGGCGAAGCAAAACCAATGAGGTATATTTGCAAGGCGAATATATAAACGTTATTAAAACATGTCTATGAGACCTTCCGAATCGTTGTGTGAATGAGTAATGATGGTTTTGAAAACGGCTTAAAAGTCATCATTTAAGGCATTAATATGTTTGATAAATACCGTTGGAGAAAAAACATTTTAATTGGAATGGTTTCATGTCTCGCTCTGAGAGAGAGAGAAACGCTTTAAACACACCCGGATTACTGCATTTGTAAATCGACGCAATATTATTTTCCCCTTGAGCGTAATTAGTTTTTCGAACAGATTAATATCCAGGACGGTTACGACGGATTTATTCCGCAATGTATCCAAGAGCGCTCTGAAAATAATACGTTACCATTAAAAAAAGTAAAATTTTATCGATTGCCGTTGCAGACCCAATGCCGGCGGCGGCATTTTGAGTTACAGAGGTGTAAGGTCGTAAAACAATTGTATTAATTTTTTTATATCAATTTTAAACACGTTTAGCTGATGCTAAAGATATTAGTTTGAAAATAAAATTTGTATTCGATGCATCCTGACGCAACTGCAAGATGACTGCCGGAAATAATATCGGGAATATGTGAGATGAATGGAATATAAGCTTGTACGACTTTTTTTCTGAAAGAAAAACCTATGAAAAACTCTCATAACAGAAACGGATTGGAAATATTGGCCAGATTAATTGCACAGCAATTGGTATAGAATGAATTTTTTTTTGTGTATTCGTCCGTTATTTTTTAGTGCTTTTAACTCGATGGTGACTGTCATTCGAAAGATATTACAGAATTCAATGCAAAGACAGAGAATTAATTATACCGAAGGTATCTTTCTTCTCTTTGATTTCTATTGTGCCTAATGTAATTAATATGTTATTTCGCCATCACGTCATCAATATTTTTGGGGAGATGAAATTTACTATTTAAGAACTCATACTTTAAGGGTCGTAAAAACATTGTATTAATTTCTTATATCAATTTTAAACACGTTTAGCTGATGCTAAAGATATTAGTTTTAAAATAAAACTTCGTCGTCAAGAGTCGTCAAGCGTAAAAAATCGTGAAGGGTATCAGAATTCCTCTTATTGAGCACACAACTCGTAAACTATTGCCTTTTCTCCTAAAATTAGCAAAAAACATCACGGAATGAGATATTGACCACGAGATTCATAAGATGTTGCAGGAAAAAATGTTCCACTACATTTTAAAAGATTTTAGCTCTAGTTTTTATCATAATGCTATCTTTTATCACCGTGACAAGATTGAAACAGAGGACTTAGATAAGCTGTTGCATGGAGGAAAAACTTCCAACTCCTGCATAGTGAACAATACGAGTTACATTATAATTAAATAGAAGCTCAATTCAGGCATATTAATCTAGTATTGATCTTTCAATTTATATTGGATGCCCCATAAAAACATACCACTTACTCATGATTAAGCTATATGACTGTTAAATGAAAAGAATGCCGAGAAAGAATTTAAAAACATATCTCCTGCAGTAAGCAAAAATTAACTTTCATTATTTCTAAAATTTATTGTTTCTGCTAGCATATTATAGATGGAGTACTTTGATACTTTCGTGATAAATGAGCTGTGAACGTATCAGTTGATTCCTTTTCCTTCACACTTTGAAGGAGATGGTCAGGAATGTAAACTCAAGGAACATACAAATCCTTAGACGCTAGCATAACCTTAAAGTCTAATGACATCACGAAGGGGGATCCTGGTTTTTCTTCTTTCAGAACAGAAACTACTGGAGCACATAACTCTAATATTCACCGTAGCCTTTCGTGCTATTTTTATTTATTACTAGCAGGCCACCCGGTGTTGCTCGGGAAGGATTGTACCCAGAGAAGTTGGAAATTTGGAACTTGGAATCCATGGTCAAATGGCACCATTTTTGAGTGAAGGTATAAAGCAGGTATTAAGGTAGAACAACTATGTAACAACAAAAAACGGAGAAAAACCGTGTACCGCACACGGGATCAGCTTATACCCCGCTCCACAACATTGATAATTATATATCTATACGGGCGCAGAACAATAACGTCGTGTGAACGCATACCCCAGCAAAAAGGTTTGCACCAAGTGGATTAATAGGTAAGTGTAGGATCATTTCAGTTGTTTCCACCCCCCATTCGAGCGTGTCAAGATGGATGCCTACCCGGCAGGATATCCAATCACACAAGTTGCATGACGTGACGTAGCAAACGGTAATGAGCAAACGACGCAAAGGACGCGTTGAACACAACCAAAAGTAGTACTACGGACTTTGGAAGCATGAGATGCACCTGCGTACAAACTTTGGTTACAATCTATGCAGCCGTATGGAAATAAATAGTGGACAAACAAATATACTCACTGTTTTATACACAGAGATAGATTTCGCCCCCATTGCCGGACTCCAGTGAAACTGAACTTAGGCTGTGAGGCATAGGGGAGGATGAGGGAGGTGAAGGTACGGTCAGAGAGTAGGTGCATTTCTTTAAGAAGGTATGAAGAGTAGAAGGAGAGGGAAAGGGAGGATTAGTGACTGTGAAATTGTTGGGAGTTGGAAGGAAGGCGGAACGGAGAAATAGGGGAGTGTGGGTGGTCGGGTTGGGACGTTTGGAGACCCACCCTCTCACTCCCTACCAACCTTTCGCGGAATTAAGCTTGTAAGAAG
The DNA here is from genome assembly GCF_921293095.1 of Ischnura elegans. Taxonomy (NCBI): domain Eukaryota; kingdom Metazoa; phylum Arthropoda; class Insecta; order Odonata; family Coenagrionidae; genus Ischnura; species Ischnura elegans. The sequence goes on from NC_060253.1 coordinate 59,522,368, forward strand.
GTCGAAAGGGTAAAGATGTCGCCAGGAGAGGACTTCCCAAAGGCTGGGGTGGTATTAGTGGGTGGAAGGCTACTGCGAAGTTGGAAAGGTCCTCTTCTTCCCATTCCCTCTCCCTTATAAGTCTGCAGATCACATTCCCCTCCCATTCCGCTTCGCCCTCTCACATTCTTTTGTTTCCTCACCGCCGTCTCTTAGCTCCTTAACTCTTTTCGTCTTCTTGGACGGATTTTTCCATGCACCATGGGAAGAATGTTCATGTGGACTGATTTGCTGGTATCTACGGAAAATCGTAGGATTTTTCTTCTCCTTGGAAAAATCTTCCTTTTCGTAGAAACATTAAACTATGGGCAATGCAATAAAAAACATATACTTTTCGTTTATTTTATTATATTAAAAAGTTTCGTTATCATAGATGGCATCCATAGAGGCTAAAAAAGATAATTATTGCGGATAATTATAATGGCGGATCATTAAATCCTTATATATTTAATGTAACATTTATTCCAGCTGTCTAAAGCGACCGTGGTTCCATTGTGATGACGTGATTTGACAGTAATTGAAACACTCGGTTGCTAATAGCTAAAAACCTAGTGCGGTGACATGTCTGCATTTTATTTTATCGATATTATTATGTCATCGCGAACATTTTTTAAGGTTTTTATGTGAAAATGTCAGAAACATATTCCTGGAGTAATTCTTTTCATATGCTTTGATAGGTACTGTCATGAGAGAAAGATCTACGGAAAATCGTATGAATTTCTTCTCCATAGAAAATCTTTCCTTTCGGTGGAAACATTACATTATGGTATCGCTAGTAGTGGCCCATGCCGCCCTAATGACGGCGTTGGGATTTCCCTATCATACTCCTTCCATCCCTTTCCTTTCCCTAGAGGCGTCGTTGGGCTCTCATGCAGCGGCGCTTCCTATCCTTTTTACCTTCCTTCCCCTCGTTAGGTGTGCTGGCGAAAAGTCTCGGACTTACAGACTCTGCCCTCAGGAGGGTAACCCCGCGAGTCCGCCTTGGGTACTCTTTTCCGCTGTTGGTTTGGTGGTGGCAAAAGTAGAGGCAGATAGAGGGAAAACAGGCCGTTTTGTTGGATTGAGTGGGAAAAAGAGGCCTATTTGTGTTTTACATTCGATTCGCAGTACCTGTTTTTGTAGGCATTTGGGGTAATTTCTTCCACGATGCAACTTTTTTGCCCCACCTAGAGATAGGATACTTACTGATAAGTTCAACAGATTCAGGCATAATAATAATAATAATACGTCTTTATTGGGCGAGATTGGGACTAGAAAGTCCCATCTTCCATCTAACCCCTCGTCAAACAGTAAATAAATGCAGTTAAATACATTGTCTAGTTGCTCATGAAATTAAATGCAGAGAAATTACATAAAAATAAGTAGAAGTTCCATTTTCAATCAACAATTAGCATTATAATTTAACAAAGTTACTATTGACCAAGTGTAAAAAGATGTTAGTGAACGTGGGAAAAACCTAAGGATATTGACTGTCGTCCTTATTGGAAAAAACCCACTGCAGGAAAACGCCCACACAAGAAGGGGGGCGTGAAAAACCATATTGGAAGTTCGAAAGGCAGGTGGAAGTTCGACATATTTGAATAAAAGCTGGTAGCGCTTTTCCACAATATTTTAATGCGTTCGACGCGTTTCGGCTCACAGAGCCATCCTCTGGTACTTTCTTGTTCATTGTTTATTCTCTGTACATGGTATTTTTGACAGTTCTTATGATAAGATCCAAAATACCTCTCATGTATAAGCTGTGTACTGTCACAATAATTTTCAAATCTCCCAAAAGCGCCCATTTATGGATATTTTAACTCGTATTTAAATAAATTAAGAACTCGAAATTCACCGGTTTGTGTACTTAAAATGGATCACTTATACACTCTTATAACATTATATAGGATTTGACTTTCACCATGGAGCCATTTCTGCAGGAATAAATATATGCAATAGAAATTGATTTCGGCAAGAATGCTTGCACATCTTTGTCTTCTTTATCTAATTTATTAATCGACCTTTTTTGCCTTATAACTGCTATAGACGGGAGGATAAATCTTTATTTTTTCCAGCCTCATCACACGTTTTTATTTCGCCTTTTGATATCCAATTGTTTTATAATATTGATGTGGAATTGACGCGTAGAAAATACACACGCCTCATGCACGAGAAAAGGTTAACTAGATGCTTGGAGGCTTGTGTTAGCGGAGGAGTTCTGACCTCTTCTTACGATCTTCTGAAGAGACCTTCTCTTTTAAAGAAGGAACGTTTTTTTTGGTTATCGGTATATTCCTTCCCCTTAGGAGAATTCTCCATCTAATTTCATATTTTTTCGCCTGCTTTCTTTCCAACCTCTCTTACTGAAAAGTCAGGTATTTCTCGAAATATCTGCCGCCGTAAAAAAGTAAAGGACTTATAACAAAGGCTCGCTCCGAAATATACGGCTGTGACATTCTTATGTGGGCTGACTTCGTGCTTGTTATTCGCTCTACGGGCAGATCCTGCGGATTACTCTTTATTTTCCTTTAAGGTGCACGCGCTTTCATGTTTTTTTTGTTTTTTTTCCTTCCAGTGGTGTTAACTTTGCGTTTTCTTTTTATCTTCGCCTTTTACTTCAGATCCTTAAGTTCCTTTGCCAAATTTTGTCTTTCCTGGGAATAAAAGTAAATGTGTAAAAGTTGAGGAAAAACTTCTGGAAACCGTACGCACGACTTTCTGATGAGGTCTTAAGCTGGCGTTTCATATGGTCGGAAAATAGTACCCGGATGGCTTTTTTCTTCATTTATCTCATGCGCCATTAGCTAGGGATTAAGAAATCCGTAAAAGATGAGGAAATGGAATCAGCAGGCTCTTAGCCTATTCCATAGTTTGGGAGTTGTGAGCTCGTCTTATATTCGGAAAAAATTGAAAGGCCTTTCTCCCAGAATAATTCCCATCATCTACTTCGAAATAATATTTCCATACCCAAGTTTCCGCGTTCTAATAAATTTCTCCCGGAGAAGTAAGGGAGAAAAACTATTTTATTTTAATATATATTATGGTTTTGACATCCGTCTGAAGGGAAAGAACTTTATTTAAAAAAAACTGGGTTCTTCCTTTGAGTTTTTCCTTCATTTTTAATAAATTAACAGGTTTCTTACAGTTGCAATATTTTCATGATTACTATAAGTACTCCTCGTGGAGGTACTTTTTCGTGGAGACACTTATTCGGAGGAATTGCAAATGAAAAGCAGCACTCTTTGGTTATATTATTTTGCATGAACCATACTATTAACCATGCAAAGGAAATATAAAATTTTTCCATGGCTATTCACAATGTGATGTTACCATGGCACTGAGGCTAAGAGTTAATATTATGTTTACGGGGTCTTATAAATATAAAATACGTTATCTGATCCTTTGGAACCCATTTGAAACTGTTACCTTTGTAGCAAGCATTAAGTAATACCCAGTCTTGACTGTGTAGCTGCTCAAGGGCGTCTCGGATTAAGATTACTTCTTCGTTAGAAGTATTCCATTTTCCCATGGGTAGATTTCTTATGTGCTATGCAACCGTACGTGACTTATATACACAGCGGGTAACATGTTCCTAAGGATAAGAACCTTACCCCGTCCACAGGCCTTCACGCCCAGCAAATACGTGAGTGATGCATAGTATTACATCGACCTTATGCTGCAACAGGCTCAAATAGATGGAATTATGCCAAAAATATTTCTTCGTTTTTTTATATCTGGAGAGTACATTTGAGGGGAAGGGGTACTAATTGTTTCAAGTAGCGATTTCGGGAAATCTTTCTCGTTGATCAGTAAGACTGCAAATGATATATTCGAGGATGCATAGATTGTTCTTGAGTTCATGCGATACATCTCTTCATACATTCAACATATCATCAGCCATTACTTGTATCGATTTTTTAAGTCTGACATTATATCGATACACTGATCAAAATTTAATCTAATACTTTTCTCGGAATGGGAAAACACCAGAGGCTCTGCAACTGTTTTCATTCTTACTTCCTTTTTTTTCCTCTACACATGTGACCAATTGTACAACTACTTATAAATGTGAAGGAGCGGCAGGAAGTGTAGGAGTAGAGTACTACAATTCTAAAATAATATTAGTAACTCATCTAAATTTCACTTACTATTCCTCGTGGTAATAATTCAGTATTCCCTGAACTAGGTATTAAACTTATATTACCATGAAATATCTGTTAGAACTTCGTATCCATGATCGAGAGGCTGACAATCATGCTTCATATTATCGTAGCACTCCTAATTTAGTCCTTAACATCCACTTAATCTTCTAAATATCACGGATATTGCACTTTATCTCATATAGTACACTCGCGCATATTTTTACACCAAAACTTCAGCTGCAATAGGGTGGTTTCCTATTATTTTTTTATTGCCTAAATCGAAAGATTATTACTCCTGGAGTACGTATTTCACGCTTTTAGATTTTTAAATGACGATATCTATTTTTCGCGATTAAATAAAAAGCGAAAATTTTCAAGCGCGCGAAAACGCAACGCGTAAGTATGAATGCCGGGAAATCTCTCCGTACGTCTTATTTCTGGTTCCCGCTGCCGCTCTGTGAGGTGACCTTGAGGCGAGTTGAGCGCTGATACGACGCAGGCTGCTAGCGGGTAGTTGAGTACCCTGCTGGCTGGTAGCGCTTGGCTTAAATAAGGATTATTAATACCTTATCAAACGAGGAAAACTTTCCGACCTTAGCCAGTTTAAATAAGTGATTATTAAGACATGTTTCCCTGGGCTCTGCGCCTGATGCATGCATTGGTAACCTCAGACGATGTATAACTCCTATCTTCTCCTATAGAAACTAGGTCCCTGTGACGTCACGTGGAGTGGCATCGCATGGGCGCCAATCTGGCCCTTTTCAAATGAGGATAAAAATGGACCATTGCCATTCGTCTAAACCGGCATTTCTAAAACGAAATAATTAGTATATTATGAATACACTAATGGTGGGTAACGAATCGCAATTATTGCCTTTTGTTTTCTTTGATGAAGGAAACTACCCTATTCCTAACTGCCTGCATACAACTATCTTCTTTTAAGTCAGCTATATTTGAATCACCACTCTTATCGGAAAATTTTGTCGTCTGTTGCAAATTCAGAACCTCTAACTGCTCCGACTTCCCTAACCAATTATCCTAGTCAGTTCAGAGATACGCAAAAGCTCAGGAATTATTCCTATTGCCTCCTAAAGAATAACTCCTATGTAACTTATTCCTTTGGTGATTGCCACTCTTCCTTGAATAACTTATAAGTGAGAAATACATTTAAAAGCCACTTTTATGTTTTTAAAATGACAGCTCGCTAAGTTATCACCATGTTTGACTTAAGAATCACAGACAATCCCGTTTTTTCAACTCAGGAAAATGTAAAGTATGCCATGAATAATCTCTCACCTGGGTTACTACTATTCATAAATTCTCGCTTTTTCGTATTGATTTTGTTTTTGTGTAAAAGCATTCTAATCTATTTATACCTGAGTACTTATCTAAAAGTTTAAAAATTCTAAACAAGACAAATCAATTGCTTTTACTGTTTTTAGTGATATTCCACTTTTAATGCTCAGTATCATCACGGTATGAATATATTGTATATTACGGTATGAATACATTTTTCGCCCATGTTTTGTACCTCTTCACGGCATACTTCCAAGTGCCCATTTTATGGATCGGTACCTATGGCCAATACGATACGGAAACAAAGGAACATTTTTATCTAACTGCTGTTATTGTTTATTCAAAACTTTAATTTTAGTGAGTGCCGCAATCCTGACAAAGGAAAGGAGCACTTTGCCATTCGATGAAAAATGGGAGCGAAAAAAAGAAAATGTGAGAAAATTCAATCACATCAAGGAATCCTGTTCAACCGGTGAATGTAACCTCAACCTACATTGGGAACAATCGGCTTTCCAAGTTATCCTTTTAGACGGCGGAGGTCAAACATCAGCAATAAATGCTTCTCGTGCAGGCGGTCGCATGTAAGAAAAAAAATCGCTTGTAGTAGAGAGGTTCGCGGCTTTTGTTTATCCGCTCCACCGCACGGACATATTTTATCCCCATATAACTTTTTTATGCACTTTTGCGAGGTGAGGACCTGTATGCCGGGAAAAAGATAAATGCCCCAGTTGACCAACGCCGCAGCGCTTAACCTTCAACCTTAGGCCGTCACAATAGTATACTTAAAGGCCACACGGGCGGTCGTCATGGGTCGGGTCCCATCTTTTACAAATGCTAGGGGGCTAAAAAAATATATGTTTTTCCAAATTCTTTTTATTTTTCCCCTCCTGGCCACTTTTTCTGTCTCCTCCGCTCATATCGTTCCATTGAAGAAGTTCCACCGATAAATGGGCTTAATGTCATTTTTGTGCAAGAATGGAAATATTCTCTTTTAATTGTTGGCTGACTTTCGACTCTGAACTTACCATGAAAAGTTTCAAAATGGTAGTTATATTTCATTTTTTCGGTTGTGCTGGAAAAATTCCAGATGAAAAGAACCTGGTGAAGTTTGTTGAGATGGGAATATTACTCTTTTATTTTCGCGAGGTATGCCTTGAAAACTTACATTATCTGCATGAAGTATATTTCGGGCGTTTAAAATTGCCCTTGCTAAGATTTTCCATAATCATTATTTATTTATTATTATAATAAGATATTTTGCTTTACAATGGTAATTGAGGGGGTGAGAAGCCAAGTTGTAAAACTGATTTTATTTTCTAAACAGAGTTATGAACAGAAATTAAGTAAGGAAAACAAATGATATCAAAATATAACTGATAACTTCAGGCTTTACTTTGTGAAACCCGGGTCGTGTGCATATTAAAATAATAGTGAACATTACAAAGTTTTATTTATTTATTTCCAAAACGATATCAAATAGATATTAAATAGTGTATTTGATTGTCCACTCGATGTCAGCGCAGAACTAAGATTCATTCGTATCCCTTGGCCGCTAAGGCTTTGTATTTCTCTGTTATCAATTATTGTACCCAACTGTGTTTAGAAAAAAATCCTTTGTACCCCTTGGCTTCTCATCCCCGAAATTATGACTGATTATGAAATTAATTTACCCTATTATTGAATTTTCATGTGGGGCGAACTTAATATCGTTAAATAATTAAAAAATAAGCATTTGTTTTAAGGCATTCACTTGCGACAGGATGTCCTCAAAATCTTTTCCTCCTCTCTTTTTTTCCTTTGACTTTCCCATCCGCATATCCTGATACCCCTACTCCTCAAAACTGCGTCCAATCGGTTATGACCTCCACTCCCCGGGTACGGACAATTTCCCGAAGTGGATGAGACGGCCAGTGTTCTAAAAGGGTTGAGTCAGGCTGCCGCTTGGTAGTGGGGGAGGTTCAAAACTGCGCAAATGTCTGGGGAAGAGAGGACAAGACTTTGGCGGCGGTCGCGGGAGTTCAAAATGGGAACGGCTTAAACGTAGGCTTGTAAGGCCTCTTCGGTCACCCATCCAAAGAGAGGTCGGAAAATTGAGAAAGGCTCTTTGTCCTCATTTCCTCATTCAAATATTATGGCAAGGGGAAGTAGCTGGAGGAGGAGGGGAGACTTAAAGGTGATTGGTCGAATTGAGAGGAAGGGGTGGTGAAATGGGGAGAGGGGGTCGTGGCGCTATGGGCAGAAGGATACGACGCAAGTCAGGAGAAAGTTGGGTTGGGTTGGTGAGTACAAGGGGAAGTGGTTCGTGCACCTTTATATTTCTAACCCATTTTTCCTCATCCGGCCACCCATATACCCCCCCACTACATTTCCTCTTTTAGTTTCCGGCCCTGATTCCTCCACCTCCTCCCCACAGGGTCGAGCTAACTAAATTGAGTGCGTCATTTCGGAGGAGTCGTATATTTTTAGGGGTCTCTGGAGAATCCTTACTCTTTCTTCCTCTCTATTTCTTCCACTCTTCTTCTCTCTCCTGTCCTTACGTCTCTACATCTGGTCTTGTCCTTCCTTACCATTCAGTACCTACTCATTTTCCACCCTCTTCCACGTCCTCGTCAAAGCTCTTTCAACCTGCCCTCCGCCCTTGAAGAAATTTCTCCTCCCTATACCTTCTTTCTGCGTCAGCAAGGGTATTCCTCGGACGCCTTCATTCGCCTCCGATCCATTTGCTCCCCGTATCAATCCTGTCTCGGGAGTGGCACGTGAGCAAGGGGGCGAATGTTCGTAATTTCGCCGCCTTGAGAGGTGGCTGCGCCTTGGGCGCTTCCCTATATTCCCTTGCATAAACGATATAACCCCTCCCTACCCTCACTAAGTTTTACGGGGCTTAATAGAGGTTATAATGTTCCCTATTGTGTATAATGGGTACAGTTTGGAAAAGAAAATCATGTATTTGCTGTGCTGGTTAGGGAAGATAAGTTCTAATTCTGATGAGAATGTAAATTTCTTCAATGACTTGGCCCCATAATAATGAATGCCTGAGTAAGAAGTAATTTATTTCTCCCTGGTGTGCATACTGTCTCCAGCTTGCATAGGAAATTTTAATGAAGAGGATTGGGTGATCAAACATCTATCGCTGAACTTGGTCTCCCTTAGGTATCTCTTAGTAATATTTTCACTCTCGAAAGCTGTTTGTATCACAGGATTTCGTCTATGCTAATATTGTATCATAGATGTATGCATTTCATATGCTGGAGTAATCATTATATAATTTGAATAAAATATATGTATGATTTTATCGTTTTAGGTCTTTCATAATTTATCCTGCATAACATTGACGGAAATTCATCTTATAAGGGGAATGTATTGGAAGACAATTGCTCAGTAATCAGCAGTACAGTAATTGTTTCTCTCAATTTTCGGGAATACTTTCCGTTCATTAGAATAGAAAATTTACGTTCGCATATTTTTATCACAATCTTTCATTGCATATATAGAAGAATATGTCAAGATCTCCATTATATAAAACCACGGCTACGATAGTGTAATAACTAATTTGCAAAATTTGAAGTTATGGTTTGTATGCATATAAATTAATAGCTCAAATGTTACATTGCAGCATAAATTTGATCGCCAATCATTTGATAACAAACACCACTATCTTCTTCCGTAATTTAAAGGCTCTTAGTATTCCGAGTGTAATGTCCAAGAATGGATAACCGTATCCTAAATTCCCTGACTGCATTTGATAAAGTTTGTTGCTACTAAAATAGTACCAAAAAACTTATTTTCTCTATCAAACTACTTAGGATAAATAAAAATAGCGAGGCATTTCAAATTGCTTCAGAAAAACATGGTCTCTTTCCGTGCAATGACTAATTATTGATACCTCGATTTCTGCTAAATATCCTTCTCTTCCTTTTTTAAAAAGCTGGGCTTTAAACTGGAACGTAACTTTATCTAATATTAACCACTGCAAGTTGTTTGAATCTGTTATGATGGTAATTTTCCCGGCGATACATATTTATAACTTGACAGAACGCCGTCACCACGTCACTTGTGGTTAAAGCCACGTCGACATTCACCACCAGATGATGTATTCATCAAACTAAATGCCTTTAATATCGTAAAAACACAGAGGAGTGCTCTGTCAATCTAAAAACTTATAGCAAATTGCGAATTATTATTTGAGTAAAATGGGAAAGGACTTGCTTTCGCTCCAACCGTTTCCTTTCCCTTTTGTGCTGATATTTATTTTTTTTCTTCTCACCCCTTTATTATTACCTATCCTCCCCTTTATGTTCCATCACTTTCTCTCTCGCTTTTTCCTTCTCTTCTGTTTTTTTTACTTCCTCCAAAATGGCCCCCCCTCCCCTGTCCTTCTTCCACCTTTCTTGACACAGCCTGTCACTTCCATTCTTTCCGACCATTTCTTTCGACCCCTCGACCCATAACCCTCAACACGTCCTTTTCTTTTTAGCCTCGTCCCATCTCTCTGTTACCCCCTTATGCTCCATTCTTCCACTTTCACCCGTGTGCCATTCCGTTAAAAATGGTTCCACCGGAAGCATCCCTCATCTGCCGCACCTTTTTTTTCTTAACCTCTCGTGGCTATCGTGACATATAATGTTAAAGACCGCGCGAGTTATAAAACTGACATTCTCGCAAAAAAATGTGGCTGAATTAGGGAGAAATTTCTAAAAACGCCTGCTCAGGGATTATTTTTGGCGGTATGTATACTAGAGTGATACAAGCAAATCAACAAGTCAATTTACAAACTATTACAGAAAAAAAAGTTTTAAAATTTATTTATGCTTAATTTTAGTTTTTTTTTTAAGATATAGGCACTAGGTGTTCCAAAATGAATAGCAAAGACTGAACGCTATATATTATTTTTTACACTTAAATTACAGCAATAAATAATATATCATATGGAAGAGCAATTCAAACTGTTTTTTTGGTGGCAGTAATGTCTCCGCCGCCATCCGTCAGAAAGCACTAGTAGCAACGATATCGACTAGTGAGCAGAAAACTTTCTGTGTTATACAGTTTTCCAAGGCGGATTCTGTCGTTACTGTACAACGTGCGTTCCGTATTAAGTTCGGTTGTGATCTTCTTGATGATAATAACTTCCGTGCTTCCACTATCAGCCGACCTTTTCGAATTAAGAAACAAGATTGGAGCAGCTGTGGCAACAATTACACGAGAGACACTAATCAACGTTTGGGAAGATCTCGCTCATCGACTTGACTTGTGCCGCTTAACGAATGGTGTGTTGACATTGCACACTTGTAGGCTTTAATTTAAAACCGTTACAGTTGCTCTTTCATTTAATTTATGGTTTATAGCCGTAATTTTACTGTTATAAATATTAGTAAGAGTTAAAACCCCGATGATCATTTTGAAACACCCGGTATTGTTGTCGTAAGAAGGATTATAGAGGCAAAATGTTTTGTAAAGGCCTGGTTACAGGATACATGTACCCTGGGGCGGATCCAGGATTTTATTCTGGGGGTAGGGGGAACAAGGGTCTGACTGGTCATCTCATATTTGAGATTAAAAACAAAATACAACAATAACTGTAGAAAATATTCCCTTTATTTTGGTATGGAAGTTATTAAATTATTGAGGCTCCGTAACACACAAAATAAAACTAACGTTATGATAACCGTATTAAAAATCTTGTCTTTTTTTTAAGTGTCTGGGGGAGCACGTGCCCCCGAGCCCCACCCACTAAATCCACCTATGCTTTACCCTCCTGAGTTAATGAGTGAATGCATGAGCGATTTTGGTGGATCGGAACGGAACGTGTGTGGATGAATGAACCAAATCAGGACAGGTTATCTGTTCAACCAGTCGCACAAGTTGGCTGGCTACACGGTATATTGTCGCGTCCGTTCTCGCATGACTATGATCATGATGATTTGATCATGAGTTTTGTGATCATTTTTTCACCAATATGATAATCACCTTTACCTTAAACTACTCAGAACAGTGTCTTTCTCCTTTAAAAATTTTCATGCACAATTATTGCACTCTAAATACAGCACATTTATTTAGCAGAGGTAACGCTACTCGAAGTATAGTATTTCATTATTCTTTGATTAAGAGTGTGGTGATAATTTTTTTCACCAATTCGGCAATCACCTCTGGCTTCAAATACTCTGCAGTAGGTGTATTTCTCCTTTAAAATTGTTTCATGTACAATTCTCGCACTTAAAATACAGTATAAATCGAAACTTGAAGCTTGTAGGTGGTGGAAGGGCTCCATATCAGCAATGAAAAACACTTCATATCTTCATCAATTTATTTCAACCTTACTACCGGTTTCGGCTGTCGTGCCATTATCAAGTACATGAATAACAATAGATACGGTGGGGATAGATTTACATTAAAACTGTCAACACCATATTTTTTGGTAGTTATGTACTAGATAACGGCGTGACAGCCGAAAGCGTTGGTAATTTTCAAATAAATTGTGGAGGTAACGAAGTGTTTCTCATTGTCAAATACCGCATATTCATTAAGTAGGGGAAACGCAACTCGAGTCTCTTTCCCTCACTTGTCGCTCACCCTTTCACGTCTTCGGCAATATTTCCTTGGGCCGCTCCTACACCGCTGTTTCCCTTACGCCGGATTCTGTGGTCATTGCAACCCCCACCAGAATCTTTTCCCCTTCCTTCCTCGTAAACATCACTAGCTTACCCCCCCTCAAATTTCACTCTCTCTTTCCAAAGTAGATTTTATTGTTCCTCTCACCCACGCTCTTCCCCTCCCCTTCACTTCGTTCCCAACCCTCTCTCTCTCTCTCTTCACAAAGTTCTCCACACTCCCCCAGCCTTCTGGAGATGGGACAAAATAAAAAGGAGGAATAAAATCATCCCCACCCCCCTCCCAATTTCTGTCCACGCCCCGACGATTTCCTCCACCCTCTCATCACCTTGTCTTCTTTCATCCCCATCCACCTGTCTCCACGCCACCCCCTCAAGCTCTCAAGATGTGTCCCTTTCGTCCCGATTCGAGAACCAAAATTCCATCCTCTCCTTTTATTTATCCTTTCCCTCCAACCCTTTCCTCCCCCCCTCCTTCCGTCCTAACCAATTCCCACCCACTTCACTCTCATCCGCGTTTCCAATTTTCTTTATTTATTCTGCATTTCTTCCTTCTTTTTTTTCCTCGAGAATTCCTTCTTTTCCCCTGGCTCCCTTCGAAGCCCTCTCAATCTGCCTCTCGTTCCGTCTTCATGTCTTTCCTCATTCCTACCTTGCTTTTCTTCGGATTTGCTCCGCTTGCCTATTCTCGTATTCCAGCCTCTACATACTATCGCCCTCGTCTCAATCACTGTCGTGCTATTCTTTTGAGGTTTCTCTTCTCGAGTTTCCCAAACTTTTTATTTTGATCAGCTGTCTCAATTTCATCCAATCCCCGTTTTCACGTAGAGACGAATCGCCTATTCTCTTCATGTAAGCTTCCCTTTACAAGGTACACTAATTGGGATTGTAATATAAGCTACGAAAACGTTAAAAGACGCTGTGCAAGTTGAAGACAGAAGATTATTGCGTCAAATTCCGGTTAGTTAGCATGTTATACAATGTTTTATCTAATATCAAAGTGCCTTATTATGCATTTGTCATTACAATGATGTTTATCTTACACAATAGCGTCGAATAAAGCCCTAACCTTAAAAATTATACAAAAACATTATAATTGATAATTCAGGAGGTAATTTGAGTTTACAAAAGCCTTAAGTCGTTTTATCTCTATAAATAATTGAGTTTGTATCCATAGTGGAAGCCATCACCTGATTATACCAACAATACTTTTAAAAATACCTATTGTTTTGAATTCAATTGGCTCATAAAATATAACGGATTTCTCATTCATCATTATCTTATTACAAAAATACCTGGAATAATGATTTTCTACTTGATATATGATATTTCTTTATTTGTCTTTTACATTTATACTTTAGTGATAATAAGCCATGCGTATTGATATTATGCATTGATTAAATCGCCCTTTTAATAGTAAAAGTTTCTTACCTGAGGAACACTCTTTGGAGCATTATAATTAAAGAATTTTTAGATTCACCCTTAAAATATAGACAGTGAGAAGGACGTATAGAGAACTACGAGTTGATTTCCTCCAAAATCCCACCATCTTTTCACTGCTCCAATGAATAGGGAATTTATCGGTTTGGGCTAAAAACTGAGATTTTCCTATTTAATAAGGACAATACTTGACTGGGGTGATTTAACAGCCAAACATTTTAAATTATAAATATCTTTAGGATAAGACAAAGCAAGTAAATGAGTCTTTAGTGCCTTGCACAATTTTTTTATTTTATTTTTTCTACTAAAACCGGGAAATTTTCCCACTTGAAACAATCGTCTTTATAAAAGTAACTGAGGTAAGCGAGATGCAGTGGAATGATATCCTGATTTAATGTGAAAGAGAGATGGCAATTTTACTCAAATTCAACTGAAAACTTACGAGGTGGTTCGACCGTAAAGTCATTCTCAAGTACACCGTACTGGTCGAGACGCGTCGTACGTTGTTAATTAAATTTCTGGAAAATTTCCATATATCTTTTTCATTTTATCCTTTTAACCACTATTACTTCTAAGTAACATAAAAAATGAATACATTTTCAGTTCTGTCAAGGAAAGGCTTGTGTTTTAGTATTGTAAATTTTAATGGCGAAATATGTAGCTGCCAAAATAATTATGATTGAGTAAAAAATTTTCTAAATATTTTAAACGAGAAGTCTTGAAATTTAATTTCTCCCAGAAGCATCTCTGGGTTAGAAAGGGTTAATAATAATTTATTGAAAACTAAACCCATTTCATATCACGCTCGAATTCTTCTTTTGTCTACTTTATCATTTGCTTGACTTTTCATTAGAAGCCCTCCTGTCATCTTGCTTTTCCATGTCAAAAGAACCCGTCCGTTACTTTCGCCATCGCCCCCGTCTGCTTTCCGACAGCCAACCCTATCTCACCCACCATCAACTTCTCACCAATCGGGAACGAACCACTTCCTCAACTCTTTCCCATCAGCCCTTTAGTTTTAGCCCCCTTTCTTAGTCCTATATTTTTCTCCTTTTCCCTCATAGAGGTCACTCTCAGTCGTGGCCTTCCTCGTCATCTCCCCAAGTCACAGCTCGAGAACAAAGAGAATGACGTCTGGAGGACATCAAGTCGTCTTCCTCCTAAAATCCCTCCTCACCCTTCACTGCTCTTCAAGGCTCTTATTATTTTACGTAAATCGAGAGCAACGTCCTAAAATTGCGATTAATTCCCTGACTATATTTGAAAAATTGTTTAGCGTCTGAAAGAGGAACCATGAACATTTTTTATACATAGAAGTACTTAGAGGCAATATCTGCATATCACTTAGCGAGCTGATGTCGTAATATAAAGGCCGCTGAATTATCATGCGAATGATCATACTGAGTGATAACGTGATCATTCACAGGATCACACGAGAAAAATGGAACATGTCCTAATTTTCACTGAATGATCATGCGCATGACGGTTCATTCGCGAATTTTTCCGTTATACACAGCGAAAGGTTTCATTCACATGATCATTCACCGTGTATAGTGGCCTTTACACCTCGAGAAATCCATCGATTTTTGCGTAATATTACGCCATCCGTCTTTTGCAAATATTGTATTTTTCCAACTTTTAAATATGTTGAAAACCTATAAATCTAACCTCTAAGTAAACAAATGAAAAAACAAAAGCAAAATTCATTCTTTGAAATGACCAAACACCTATTCTTCGGATTAAAGTTTGGTTGTTAAGAAATAGCATAAATGTATTAAAAGTGACCAACACTGACAGACATACATAGTACAAAGATCAGCACAATAAGTGATAATTGTCTTTGCCCCTTAATACATTAACCATTGCTGTATGTTAAATTACTTCTTCTAATTGATACTTCCACTTTTTATTTGGTTCCATAGTAAGCCCATTAGATTTATCTCACTTTCTTAGTCCGGTTTTTTCCTCTTTCCTCTCACCGAGGTCATTCTCAACCGTAGCCACCCTCGTCCGCTCCCCAACGTCACAGCTCGCGAACAATGAGGATGACGTCTGGAGAACACCAAGTCGTCTTCCTCCAAAAATTCCTTGTTCCCCACACTGCTCCAAAGAAAACGTCTTTCACAATCCTTCAAACCCCTTTCGGTCCGTCTTCCTTTATATGGACCGTTTCTCTCCCCCCTCTCATCCCCGCCAATCGTCTTCAAACATCATTTCTTCCGCTTCCCCGCCGAGAGACTCCCATCTTTTCATTTCGCCTCCTCGAACACCCTCTTGTCTATCTTATCTTCCTTCCCCCACTCCTCTCGGCTGTCCCGAAGCCCTCCTGCTCTGCCCATCTTTATTTTGACAGCTCTCGGGAGTGCATCCTCCTCCGCGTGAGCGAGCCGGCGAGGGCTTCAAAGTCCGTCGATAGCCCTCTTCGAGTGCTCGGTGTTTGATGAAAGGGGCGGATGCAGGCCAAGGAGAGGTTAAGAGGGGAAAATGATGGGGAAAAAGTGGGAAAAAGACAAAAAGAGAGGATGGGGAAGGAGGAAAGAAAATATTCGCATCTTTGGTTCACATGATGACGATGAGTTATCCTCTCGAAATCAATATACCTCTTTATTACCCCATGTTATTTAACAATTAAAAAATAGGATGGGGAGGGAGGAATTAAAATGTTCGCATCTTTGGTTCACCTAATGACCATGAGTTATCCTCTCGAAATCAAAAACCTACAACATGATCTACCTCTCTATCACTCCGTGTTATTCAACAATTCAAAAATAGGATGGGGAGGAAGTAAAAAAAATATTCGCATCTTTGGTTCACCTGATGACCATGAGTTATCCTCTCGAAATCAAAAACCTACAAGATGATCTACCTCTTTATCACCCCATGTTTTTCAATAATTCGATAGATGATCTCAATACCTCATTTTTACGGAATAAGCGTTTCATTTTAGGAGAAAACCCGAGGACTTATACCGTTACTGCTTCACCCGCAAGTACACACAATGGAAAATTCATGTGACAAAAATTATTTACTTTGCTCGCACTGAGAATTTAAAAGGTCTTTATTGAGTCCTAAAGAAGGCATCTCAACAAATGAATTATTCAGGTCAGTCACTCTTATGGCTGCGTAAATATTCAAACCATCGGGGATAAAATCCTCAATGAAAAACAGTTTGACCGGAATCTTCCAACTGGCAGTTAGGTTTGCTAACATCCATTCCAGTAGCAGGTTTGTTACACATGACACCTTATTGTTAACACATCTTCCAAGGGTTTCTGAGGTTTTCGGTCGACTCTCAATTAAGTTAGTGCTTCCTGAAATATTTTATTCCTAGTTGTTATGATTCTAGCTATTTGTAATCATAGTGGGTAGGTCATACTTATGGGGATGAATGTAGGACGTTTTGAAATTTTCCTAAGCTGATAAATTTAATGTCCCAATATGTGCTATTTGCGCCAACATATGTTGACTCGATGATGATATAGTATATAAATTGTTATCTCGGCATTGGGAATTGTAAACTAAGTAAAAGGCCTTTATTTATTCCCTAAAGAAGGTATCTCAAGCAATGAATTAATCAGGTCATTCTCTGCGTAAGTAACTGAGTTACATTCAAGCCATCGGGATATGAAATCTCAATGAAAAAACCGTCTGCACGGAACCTTCCAATTCTAATACTTTAGTAATACAATGTGTTCTATTATACTACCTAATGTAGGTCAGTCCACGATATAAGCGGCTTCAATG
This sequence comes from Ischnura elegans, assembly GCF_921293095.1. NCBI lineage: Eukaryota > Metazoa > Arthropoda > Insecta > Odonata > Coenagrionidae > Ischnura > Ischnura elegans. Next base: position 59,539,613 of record NC_060253.1, read on the forward strand.
TCTTTACGAACGGGAATAGGCTCAAATTTACGTCCTAACAGCAGTCGAACCATATATACGAAGTAAGATGATAGAAAAAGCGACTTCAGAAATGAACAAGTGAAAGAAGTAATAGAGAACCGTTGAAAGGAAAATGGCAGAGAAGTGAATGGTAGAATGAGAGCAAAAGTCTGTACGCTTTTTTTTCTTTGAGAGAGAATGATACAAGGGTTGATATGGGAATGGAGAAAAAATAGGATAGAAAAGAAGATAAAATTTTTTTCTCCTCCCTATGAAAAGATGTCCGAAAATTCCCAGAAAATTGTCCTGCGATGAGAGGTGAGAGAAGCAGAAAAAATACCATAAAGATTGGATGACGATGATAGCACTTCACTCCGGGCAAGAACTAAGAAAGGGAGTGTAACAAGGTGTCGTTTGAAAAATGACGTATCACTGATGTCAAAGGAGCATAGACTATGGACTGAGATGTATTTCAAGATCTAAATATAAATCCTATCTTCTTAGGCAGAATAAGATCCTCTGTAACCGTGGAATCTATTTAAAACTAAATAAGTACTATAAGTATGGAAAGAGGAAAAACCGAAATAAGGGATATTTATTTACTTGAAATAGCTTATATTTTACACCGAGGAGATATCTCTCAAAAAAATAAAAGCGATGTCTACCTCAAGGAGGTGCCATGAATACAGAGGATGATTGTGGAAAAAATAGAGCACTTAATGTGTACCTTGATGGTGGCGTATTCAGGCGGAGGAAATTACCTTTAAGTTTGAGAAGGGAATTATTTAACGATAAAGAGGGATAGAACCAACCCATTTCTTAATTTTTTACGAAAACAATTCTGGAAAAGAGCCTGAGTTTTGCGTTTCAAGAGGAAAAAACATTTTTCATTACGCAGTCATTAGGTTTTCAATAAATAAGTACCTAAGGAGATACATTATTGTGAAAAATGCTTCTGAGTTTTAATAGAATTTCTTATGCCTGGATCAGTGCTTCTAGTAACTAGAAATATTTTATTTATTTCTGGTAGAAGACGCATTTCAATTGAATTTTATGGGCGATATATTTTTATAAACAGTACTTTTTGAAATTACCGAGGAGAAGAAATACGGTGAAATAATCACTTTGGCTTGCTTATCAGCTAGTGTTTCGACGCCTCGTTTTCTTCCAATATCTTTTATTAAATAAACACCATCTTTGATGAAAACTAGCAATTTTGGAGGAATATTCTAAAAATTGTAATTGCAACAGTCACGACCAATATCATCATTAGCTTGCAATAATGTATTCTCGCAAGCCATTCCTTAAGATTTTAATTTAAGCCGTGTATGAAATCTATTAAAACGGTGAAGTTCAATTAATAAAAGCATGAAAATAGAGTTAATTTAAAATCAGTTTTGACTATTTTTAGTGTCGTGAAGTATGCTAAGTTTGTTCAAAAATGGGATATTAAAATTGATTTAGAAGATTTAAAACCACTAATTAGGAGAACGGCTGGATTTAAAACCACTAATTCATCTCTCCAAACCTCTTCTCAGATAAATACGAAGAAGATACTAAAAAACCAGTCTTTTTTCGGTCGAAAGAACCTCTTCGGTCAAGAAATGCTCCTACTACGTTCTTGCTGGTAGCGAATTTTTCCTTAATCATTGCAGTAAATTTGTCTGAATGTTCCAGAAGAGGTGGCTTTATGCATACAAGGCAATTCTCAAATCCCAATGGACGTAAATCCGCAATATATTAGATGGCTACTAGAGTAACTGAAAAATTTTAATATATTAATTCGAGAATATTTCTTTATAAAAATAAATGCGGCGGCTACCTCAAAAAGGTGTCATGAATACAGATGATAATTGTTAAAAAAAAGACCACTTAATGCGTACACTACTCGTAGATTGAAAAAATTGATGTAAAACGCAATACCTCAATGAACTCGACGTCTGGCGCAAGTCTAGCAAATCTTGTACTGGGAGAAGGTTTATCTGGGTGCAGCGCGGGGACAGACCCTTTACGGATCCCTGGGAGATATCCTTCCTACGACCCGTCCCTTCTCCTTACCCCCTCTGGCAATAATAATCCTCCCAACCGATCAATCTTCTGCAAAATACCAGAACCCTCCGCATGAACCTTATCACCTCTTCACCCTTATCAGTCCCCGGCGGACCCTTCTCAGTCGTTTCCCACCCTCTGCTGCCATCATCCCTTCCGTCTGATCATCCCCCTTCCCTTACGCAACCACCCCCTCTCCCTTTTTATGGCCCCCAGCCCACTCACTACCTCGCGTTCTTCTTCCTCGTTTGCCGTCTTCCTCGGAGTTCCATTCCCTCTAATTCTTCCGCGGTATCGCGTCAACCATTTGGTATTTGGAAGAGGCGGCCGACAGCTAAGGTTATTTGCGCCATGAGAGAAGGGCAGGGAGAGAAGGGTGGAGAGAAACCCGGCGTCGGAATTAGCCTGCTCTTTACAAAATGCCCCAATATAATGTTACCGAATAATTGGAATGTTAGAGGATGATATTTTTGTTAGGAAGGTTGTTGCATGTGTGTCTCACGGTGGATGTGTACGACATCTTTCGCGGAGCCCCTTCAACTCTAATTCTTCGCCAGTTTGCCGGCAAATATTAGCCTGCTCTTTACGAAAGGCCCCAATATAATGTTACCTAATAATTGGAATGTTAGAGGATGATATTTTTGATAGAAAGGTTGCTGCATGTAAGTAGGTCTCACAGGGGATGTGTACGACATCTTTCGCGAAGCCCCTTCAACTCCAATTCTTCGCCAGTTTGACGGCAAATATATCTACGGAAAATAAGTATGAACGTGAAATAAAATTTTAGCTACTAATTGGAACATTGATGGATGATATTGTAACAGGATGTTTGTTGAAGTAATGCATAGCAGTGTGTATGTACGGTATCTTTCACGGAGTTTCTCCTCCTCCAATTCTTCGTCAGTATGAAGTAACGACATGTTTAGGGAAAAGAAGCATGAAATTTGAATAAAATGTTAGCCAGTAATTGGAATATAGAAGAGGTTATTTTGATAGTAAGCTTTTTGCATGTATCCCTCGCAGTGTATATGTACAGGATCTTTTTCGGAGGTCCTCCAATTCTTCGCTACATGAAGTCACTACATATTTCATGGTGAAGAAGCATGACATTCAAACAAAATATTAGACAGTAATTGGAATGTTAATGAAATGATAATTTAATCGGAACCGTGTTGCATGTGTGTCTCGTGGTATATATGAACGGAATCGTTTGCAGAGTTCCTTCTCCTCCACTTCTCCGTCAGTATGAAGTCACCACATATTTAAGGAAAAGAGGCATGACATTTTAATAAAATGTTTGCCAATAATTGGGATTGTAATGGTCGATATTTTTATAAGAAGTCTTTCGCATACAGTCTTGTAGTGTATATACACGGCGTCTTTAATGAAGGTCTCCCTCATTCCCATAATCTTTCATCAGCATCACATCACAATACTATATAAGGAAAATAAGTAAGAAGGTAAAATAAAAAAGCCTGTAATCAGGGCCGTCAAATGGTATCATTGTAATCTTGGAATTGTTATGTTGGAATTAGGGGGGATTGCATCTTCTCTATCATTTCATAGCATTCTTTCAAAAGTATTTCAATTACTTCATATAAATGGTGCAATTATTGGAAGAAACGATTAAAAAGCTTCGAAGGAGAAAAACGAGACTGATAAGCTGCAATTTGGTGGTTTTGGAAGGTGATAGCGACCATTTGTTATCAAAGCACTGCTATCAGATTCCGTTACCTTCTATAGAGTCAGTAAAAAGTAGATGCCTGACGTCATTCCCGGGCATTAACAGTATTGAGCTTGCAAGACATGCTCTATTTAGGGGACATGAGAATTACGTCGCGTTGGGCGCACATGTTTGAAGATTTAAAGGCTCCTAAATGATGTGTTTTCGGCAGACAATTGGGCGACGAATAATTATTCATTGAAACCTTATCCCAAATGAGTCGATCCCGGAGTAAAACTTAGTTTTGGATACATACAGTGAATAATAAAAGCCATTACAGTTTTATTTTTTAAATCGATTTTGAGTCGTGTTTATGGTCATTGTCGATAGTCTAAAGCGACAGTAATAAAGACGTGACGATGAAATGTTTTTATCTTTCTTTAGTCAAAGGTATGAAGCATTTTACCTTCGACCCCTTCGTGCTCGTCTTCATTTTCTGTCGTCGGCTTTCAGAACTATCCATGGTGTAGTTAAGCACGTTGAATATACTTTATTTTTCTGTTTAAGGCATAAAATACAGTAGCAAATACACAAAACGACTTGAAGCAAAGATCGCTTTAAGTAGCAATAAGAGCTTTTTGACTCAAGTCGCTAAATGAGGAAGATGTCGACCATTCGTTTAAGTCCTAATCTGAAAAACAACTTTAAAAAATGACATTTCCGAATGAATACGAAATATTTTGGAGTAAATTTTTGAAAGACGAATATTTTATGGCTCAAATACTGTTTTGGTGTTTTTTTCAAAACTTTTCCCTGAATTTTTGCTGTTTTAGCTTTATCCCTCATTTGATTTGCATCCTTATTGTATCCCTCCAACTTTTCTTCAATATTTTGACTCTCCCTCCATAACTGTTTTTAGCCATCTCCTTCATGGCGGGGTCTTTGAGTGAGTGTGCTCTCCTGTCTCACTCATTGATTTAACCCAAAGGTTGGTTTAGTAAAGTGAGGGTAGAACTCACCCCAGACTAAGTCACAGGCGTGAGAATATCATACATTCAGGGTAAGGGGGCCAGTTCCTTCCCTTGGCCCACCTCGCACTTCGGGGATTTTTATTTAGGGTTCTCCGAAGGCATCATCAACCGAGATTTGAACTCGAGACCCCTTGGATCAGCAGCCAAGTGCTCTACCCACTAGGCTAGGGGTCTCCAAACTTTTCAATGCAAGGGCTACCTTATATATCTCCACATTTATGCGGGCCGAAGGAATAAAAAAAAAAAAAAAAACAAATCGGTGCCAATATTTTAATGTCCTCAAAAATTAGAATATAAACATCGAGAAATTAAAAAAACATCGTGCTGAAAAAATAAGCGTAAATTAAATAGATTCATGCATTTATTTTTATGCAAAAAATTATTTTGACGAATGATAATATCGTTCTGATTACAAATTTCATTAAAACCAGGTCCCATGTTAGATGAACCAATTCTAAGAATTGATTTCAAATGATCATTAGGTAGACCAATTTGCTCAATAGTAAGATTTCACATACTTAATTATGGAAAATGTTCGTACACGCAAGTAATGCTCACACACAATTGAGGGATATGTTCGGCGGACCGGATGTGGCCCGCGGGCCATAGATTGGAGACCCCTGCATTAGACTACCAAGCTCCCTACCTCCATTCCATCCTCTCCAAAATTCGAACCCATCCCCTCCCCACAAAATATCCTTTTTTTTTATTTATTTCATTTATTTATTTTGCCGAACAGAACAGATATTCCGTTATATGGGAATATCTATTCCGGTCGGGAATATGTTTTTATGTATGGGAATTCGTTTTTCCCCCGAATCCTAGAGGGCTTTAATAAACTCTAGTCGTGATTTTGCTTGAGCATTTGCTTTTTATATGTGACGGCTGGTGCCGTAACACCCTCTGCCACACGCCCATTTAGTCGGCTTGTGGGGTAGTATGTACATGCACCCTCCTTTACGTCCACCCCACTTCTATTCCTTTACCCTTTTCTAATTCCCCTACCACTCAATCCTCACTTTGCTGCTCTCTTTCCCCCCTTGCACCCTTCCTTGCAATCCTGCGACGGAGATATTTCAGTCCAACCTGCCCTTCACCCTTCCATCAGCTTCTATATATCCTCGCCTCCCTTTCCGCGCATCTATGCCCCCTACGTGTCCTTCCCCCGCCAGTATTCCCTTGCAAGAATCCCCCTGACGTAACCCCCTATCCACCGCTTTCACGCTTTAATGTTAAAGGAGAAGCGTCGTTTCTTCAGGCGTGTTTATGCGAGGATGAACAGCGAACTTCACCCGTTTCCGCCCTGAAAAATGTCCAATTGCGATTTTAAAGATATTTAGGCGTTTCTCTCCTTTGGTCATCTTAATTTATTCTTTTAAAATATTTTGCTGATCCATTCACCGAACAGTTTCCTAAGAATGACCCGTTGTCACGTGACTGCGCTGGGCGGTAATGGTGTTGAAATCTAATATGATATATTTTCTACAGCATTTAAAAGGATTGAATCTTCAGGAAAAGCATATTTTTGGGTGAAGGAATCTTAAAATTATCTTTTTCATGTTCTTCTATTTTTACTTCTATTATACTTACATCTCATTTATAGACAGCAGGCTTCCATACTGAAATTCTTATTAGATCCCGGCTTCAAATTAAACTAATAGACGTATTTCATAAATAAAATATTTAGCACCATACGTGTAACAATTTGAAAACAAAAGAGTGCGCAGTTTTTCATCAATAGCCTCATTTGCCAACCACGGTGGGCCATATGGTGAGCATTGGTGTTATGACAAAATTAGCAGTGCTGGAACGAACTTTCCTTAATTTTTTTACAAGTGAAATATTGCTCTGTGTTTATTAATTACAAATTATGTCTGCAGATTTTAGAATATATATTCCTTTGTTTAATAAATCTTGAATTTTTTGGTTTCGGTAACGAATGCACAGGGTATTTCAAAATGAATATACGTATCAAAAAGTATTATTTTGACCCAACTATCGATCGTTGCACCTCAATTGTTTCCGAGGCTGCAAGAAGATAACTTCATTTCTCAAAAACACAGGGCATCCCCTCACTGGAGTCGAAAAGTGCGCAGGGTTGGCTATAGAAACTAAACGAAAGTCAAAACAAATGAAATTTCAATAGTTTCGTTCCCGGGAGCGAAATGTAGAATTGGATGCATTAAATGCATTTAAACCCGGGGAGCTCATACAACTCGTGGTCGAAACAAAATTGGAGTCAAAACTACTTCGGATCCACACTAAAGTAAAACCACGAGCACCACAAAAGAGTATCCTCAAGTTGGCCTCTAAATGTGTTGTTACCCATTGCGAATTTAAATGGGTTCACAAAAGTCACCATTCGCGTCGCTGACGGACAATGAACCGAGTTTCACGGGGAAATAAGATATAATTAGGGGTGGTAACCGAAATCTTAAAACATAACGATGCTATCTATCAAATTCATAACCTTTGTTGAATGCTGTTCCCTGCAATTACAAGCATTACAACGCAAAAAATTGGGGAAAATTGGATCGCATTGCACTCATCACCGCGCCGCGGATATTTTTGAAAACCGATTAAAATGCGACTGAAGTGCGAACAGAAATCATCCTTCTTAGTGATGAAATTGGGCCTCCTCAATGCAATCCCCAGGAGTAAAACTCTGCGACGAAAAGAAACGCAGATAATGTTTCGCACATCGGTGGGACATCGTCCTTCACTTTCGAACGGTTTAGTTTCGTCCCAAACACCGAGTACGAAGCATGGTTGAATAAAGTTGAGCTTCAGCCTATCTCGCGAAAATGATATTTTTTTGGATACACCAGGCTATACAAGTTTGCCTTCACGGGAATGCAATTAGGTGGGAATGAAAAGGCTACAAACCTTTTATAAAACGTCTTGTAAAGGTTTTAGAAAAGGTCTGTAACCTGACTTTTTACAAGATGTTAAAAAAGCAACCATCCGCACGTAATGTAATAGCTAACTCCGAAAACGTTACATCAAAGCAAATAATGATAGCATGAAAAAAATAATTAAGACGAACTTCCCAGTTTCTTCCAGTCCTTGGGATGAAAAGTATGGGAATTATCTGGCGTTATTACATTTTGCCCAGCTGAATGAGATTATGGCTACTGAAAAGAAGGGAACATCTTCTACGGTCGGGAAGGAAAATATGATTTTTGAAAAAATCAAAGACTATCTAGTACAAGGAAAAGATCCGCGCTCACTCGAGCAGATCTAGCTTCATCCCAAAGTAAGGCCGAGAAAAAATAAGGCGAGAGAGGTGATTCTTAAGGATAATAAGGCCTTTTAGGATCGTACAGGGTTTGAATCACCCAGGGTACAACCGGAGTTACCATCTTTAAAACGACGTAAAATAACCCCTGCGACATAATAAGACCATTAGGAAAACATCGATCGACAATCTGCGGATAATACCGGGGACGTGTCTTCAAAACTGCGGGGCCGTTATATGGCCGACGAACACCTGGCAATGAGGCGGGGAATATCGAAAGGCTCCGCCGCAGGGCGAGATGGCGGATGGAAGGTCCACCATACGTTTTCGGCAATAAAAAAAAGAGCATAAAAGATTCTCGGGGGCGATTCTGTGTGTACATAATAGCCTATCGTCTCAAATTCCTCCTCGGGGGCATTCCGTCTCAGGGGAGTGTTTGCTCATCGTTTGTTTAATTTTTTCTTTTTTCTCTTTTCTCTCCCCACCTCATCTTCATCTGAAGTTGATATTGGTTGAATAGGGTGGTTTCCTATTATTTTTTTATTGCCGAAATCGAAAGATTATTACTCCTGGAGTACGCATTTCACGCCCTTAGATTTTCGAATGACGATATCTATTTTTCGCGATTGCAAGAAAAGTGAAAAATTTCAAGCGCGCGAAAACGCGACGGCTAAGTAGGAATGATGGGAAAAGTCCGTGTGACGTATTTCTGGTTCCAGCTGTCGGCGTGTGAGGTAACCGTGGGGCGAGGCTTGAGCGCTGATACGACGCAGGCTGCTAGCACGTAGTGCTAGGCTTAAATAAGGATTATTATTCCCCTATCAAACGAAGGAAACTTTCCGAATTTAGGTATTTTTAATGTGTGATTATTAAGAGATGTTTTCCTGAGCTCTGAGCCTCATGCATGCATTAGTAATCTCAGACAATGTAAAACTCCTATCTACTCGTATAGAAACTAGGTCCCTATGGCGTCACGTGGAGTGGAATTGCATTGGCGCCAATCTGGCCTTTTTCAAGTGAGGTTAAAATTGACCGTTGCCATTCGCCTAAACCGGTATTTCTAAAACCAAATAATTTGTATTTTATGAATACACTAATGGTGGGTAAGGAATCGCAATCAATGCATTTCGTTTTCTTTGGTGGGAGTTATGCATGCTAAAATAAAATAAAATAGAGGCACTTGGTACTTTTCACACTATTTTAATATTCTGCAACTGGTTTCAACGTGTTCTACGCCATTTTAAAGCTAGACTAATACGGGGAAATTGTACTCTTGTTTGAAAATGACGTAGAACACGTCGACACCGGTTGCAGAATATTAAAATAGTTAGGGAATAAAATAGTGCCTTTATTTCAACTCCATCATCCTCTCTTTCTCCTTTCTATTTGCTACCAATATATTTTTTGTAGGGATGAGTCGATTTCATCTTCTTTTTCGATTTTGATTCCGATTCTTTCAAATCGAATCCCAATTCAAATTCCATCGATTCGTACTTACACTAAGAGGTGGAAAATTGATCTTTCAAATGTATAGCTATCATTAAAATTTAAGAATTGAAAATGAAATAAAATAACAAAGACAATAAAGTGGCCCAAGGGTAATATATCCTCAGCTGTGATAAAATAATTAATAATTTTACCGTTGCAGACATAACTTGTTGACTTATTACTGCACAGTGCACAATTTCTAAGGGTCCTACAGTCTATTTTCAAAATATTGATGATATCGGAATCGACTTTAGGCGATCAATTCTCGATTCCGATTCTATGCCCGAGAATCTGTGGAATCGAGAATCTACGTTTGGAATAGACTCATCCCTAGCTTTTTATGCTTCGACCACCGTCCCATCATTTCCGGGTGACCTCGAAAAATTCAAAATTTCATCGAGCGAGAACATTTCAAACATTTCACCATTTTGTGTGTCCCTTTTTCAGTGTTACTATGTGTAGTCGTCAAATTATTTATTTATTTAACTTAAGCGTTACCGCAAGAAGTGTTTTCGCAAGAACTTGATAGATATTTTTCTGCTAAAATTATCTATTATGTTCTAAAATTATCTATCTTCTGCTGAGGGGGGGGGGTGTATCCCCCTGGCAACGTCACTGCATCTACCTCATCTCCATCTTCCCCTCCCTCACTCTATTTCCCACCAATATCTTTTTTTCCATGCTTCGACCACCATCCTATCTTTTTCAGGGGGTTGAACCCCAAGAAAACCACCTTTTTCTCCCCTCTCTCCGGCCGACCAGCACCCCCTTGCTCCTCTCTCTCCCTTTTAGCCTTCTCCTCGCCGCGCACACATTCCTGAAAAACTTTTTCTGGGGAGCACTTTGCTCGCCAAACCCACTCGATCGCCATTTAGCTCCATCTCTGCTCGCCCGCGGGCGTGGGTGGGGGGAAAGATGGGGCATCGTAGAGGAGATTGGAGCATGCGAGGTTATGTGGGAGAGGAAGGCTAGTAGGGAGAGGAGGATAAGAATTTGTGAAGGGGAAAATAGGCACTGCGAAGAGGGAACGGACGGTGATAGGCGAGGTGGACTGTGAAGAGGGGGAAAGGAGACGGTCTGATTGATGGCATCTGTAGGTACACTTGGAGAACAGCCGAAAAGATAAGAAATGCTTCAGGAAAGAACAGTAATCCCGAAAGTATGCTTCTGGTTTGGATCGAATGACTTTCGAACAAACTGGATCCACCAGAAAATGTAGGATCAGGGCGAAAAATGCATTTAAGTACGTCGAAATTCAATTACCTCCTTTGAACTGATGTAGCGATGAGTTTACAAGAGAAATAAGTAAATAGATAGAATAAAGATTGTCAACTGAAAGCTAGAAGAAACAATGGAGGTTAAGGAGATGGAAAAGGGTAGGGATACATGAGTATGATAATAGTAGGGTTACAACCACATGAACGAATACAAATAATGCAAGAGCACAAGATCCTATTATCTCCCAAACTTCAATCAATGAATTTATTCCCCCATAAAACGTGAGGGGTTAGGCGAGGTGGGTTGTAAAGAGGGGGAAAGAGACTGTCTGATTGATGGCAACTGTCGGTACTCTTGAAGAATAGCCGAAAAGATAAGAAATGGTCGGGGAAAGAACAGTAATCCCCAGTAATCGTGAAAGTATGCTTTTGTTTTGGATCGAATGACTTCCGAACAAACTGTATCCACGGGAAATGTAAGAACAGGGGTAAAAGCACATTTGAGTCTCGTCAAAATTCAATGTTCTCATTTGGAGTAATGAATTTACTTGAGACACGAGTATCTAAAAAGATTACAAAAGGATACGGGTGAGAAGTACCAATGGATTTAAAGGACCTGCAATAACGTATAGTCAAATGAAGGCAGTACTATACCAATAGTAGGATTAGCAATAACATGAACGTAGACAAATGGGTAGGGATACATGAGCACGCCAATAGGTTTCAACCACATGAACGTACACAAATAATGTTAGATCACAATATCTTCCTGTTTTCGATGCTTAAATCAATGAATTTATTCAACAAACTCGTAAGGGAATAGGCAAGGTGGGATGTGAAGAAGGCGAAAGACACGGTATAATTGATGACGTATGTCGGTACTCTTGAGGAACAGCCGAAAAGATAAGAAATGGAAGCTGAGAAGACATTGTTCCCCTTAATAGTAATTATGAATTTATTTAGCTGATAATAAATTCGAGGAAACGCTATTTACTCTCATTTATCACTCGGTGTTTTGTTAATTTTTACTGCGTAACCCTTGCCATTGTCCAACGGTGCCAGACAGTATGTTGTAGAACATGTTACGAGAATTAACGAAGAAAAGATTTTGCAGTGTCCACTTAGACTTAAAATAGAGTAGTAAAACGCGTTTCAACGCTACTGAGTCATGCATGTGATGTAGTGTACCTACCTGATGATGACTACGTAGCGTTAAAACGCGCTGAACTCAATTAAAAGTCTAAGTGGACATTTAAAAATCTTTTCTTTATTAACTCATCTACATTGTCAATTTTAACAATTTCTGAAGTTAATAAAGGACACTCAGGCTAGGGGTGCTCATATTTTCGAGAAAAAGGGACGCAAGGATAATATATGTAGAGCCGTGTGCCAACTACAGATAAAGGAGGAAAGGCGAGTGATGAACGGTGCAAGAAACGGGGCGGCCTAGCAAATTAAAAACCACGACGAAGGAAGAGAGAAGCCGGGTGGCTGACGCAAATAATTCAAATTTCATTAAAAAATTTGCTCCACGGTCATCATGGTGATGAGAAGAGGATCCAGGGAGGTCGTAGGGGTTAAAAGGGATTTCTGGCGTGAGGAGGCGAAGGGGGGACAAAATAAATTATTCCTTTCGGCGTCAGTCTCGACCGAAACTCATTTGAGTTTAAATTAGTGCGAGCAAAGAATGAGGAATACAAGAAGTGGCGGGAGAGGTCGTAAGGGGAACGGCGTGACGGGAGGACGAGGGGTTTTGAGGGGGATTAGGGGGTATCACATCGGGCTAAAACATCGAGTCGTCAACGTTTCGATGTTTATCAAAGCATGTTTGTTTTCTCAATCATTAATTTTTGACTAAATAAAAAGAAGTTTCGATGCATGGAATGCTTTTGTGAATAAATAAATGGGAGAAGTCGGTTCTGCCACCTTTTTATTGTGCAATGCTAGAAAATAATGATAGAATTTGATTTTAAAGATGTTTTTCTGTACGCAAACTATGGAGTGCAAGATACAGCCAAGTTTGCATCAAAATGTACTGTTCCGACAGAGATATGAAGTGAAACACTTTGCACTTTCCACATAAAAAATTTATTACACTAGAGTCGACATGTTTCGCTGCACTGCAGCATTATCAAGACTTGAAGAAGAAGACTTCAAGAAGTGAGTCTTGATAATGCTGCAGTGCAGCGAAACATGTCGACTCTAGTGTAATAAATTTTTTATGTGGAAAGTGCAAAGTGTTTCACTTCATATCTCATAATGGATCTCCACAAAGTATCTGCCTCATCCATCCAATTCATGTTCCGACAGAGCTTGCGATAACATCAATGAAAAATAATTTCATCCGTTTCAGTCGCCAGCATTCTTTACTTCCTCCCACAGAATCGTTCCTTGCTCCAACCATAGTTCAACGGCTCCACTTAACGCTCTTCAACCCTGAAACATAACTATGATGATGCATATACACCTAGGATGCGATTCGCTCAAAAAATATTTGGCTTAACCGGGATTCGAATCTGGATCTCCCGATACCTGATCAGACGTGATAGCTAAGTATACCACCAAGCCAATCTTCAGGATTAGTTTTATCGAACAAGCTGAAGACGTCAAAAGGCCGCTCTGTAGAACATGTGACGGAAGTCATTGTTATTAAGCCACTGTCGGAGAATATAAACCCTGATTTTTCACTTTCCGGAAACGAGGAATTTCGAAGTACTGAGTAATAGAAGTTATTTTGTACGCATTCACGCGCACTGGTGCAAAGTTATTTACAAGGATGAGGTTTGCCAAATATCTTACCATGGCGAACTTCATCCTTGGTGTACATAACTTTTCAACCCGTAGGCGTGACTGATCATCCAGTGATATAATGTTGAATGTTTAAATCAAATCAAGTCGATGTTCCATGACCACTCGATGCCTTCTTAGCATCGACAAGGGAGAATCGAGTAGTCCGATTCGTAGCTGTGAACATGGCTTCCCTGAGGGAGGGATCGGAGATAGGATGCGTTAGGTGGGGGGGACGGTGGTTTCCTGGGGGTGGCACTAAAACCGTCGTTACCCTAACCCATATTCCCTTCCCTTTTTCCGTGGAAGAGAGGACGCTTAAATCTCCACTCCGGCACTCTCTACCCCACCTGGACCCCATTCAAGCAGTCGCCAGCATCCTTTACCTCCTCCCACGGAACCGTTCCCTGCTCCAACCATAGTTCCATGGCTCCACATAACGCGAGATTATATTAACTTTCTTCGGTGGCGAGCCGATAACCTTATCCCCTTCTCCCAGCCCACGGTTCTAGCCTCACACACAATCACCCCCTTCAAAACACCCCCCAAAAGGTCTCCAAGCACAGGATGCTATGGTAAGGGATAGACCCATTCTCGCTGAGGAAACCCGCTACGCACGTATCCACAACAGAAACTAAGAGCACCGCGCTATGTGAATAGTCATATTTTTTCCTCCGAAGCATTGTTACAAATAGCATCATGCACGTACCCGCGCGAATGGTTGAAAGTGAAATGGATTAAACGAATACATGGAACTCAAACGAGAGTTTTAGGGCTTGGATATGTGCTCGTGCATTCACCCTAGTGGAGGTGTCTAAGCGATGAAATTTCTCTGTTGGTGGTGGGTGAAACATATGCTCGCGTTGATACATGAATGTTATTATGTTTGTTGTCGACAGCATGAAACGACAGCAATAAAATCGTGGCAACGAAAGGTATTTATCGTTCTTTGCTGAAAGCCATGAAGCAGGCTACCGTCAACCGCATCCTGCTCGTTTTAATTCGGTATCGTAGGCTTTCAGGGCTGTCCATGATGTAGTTAAACTCGTGGAAAATACTTTTTTCCGCTCAAGCCATTGAATACAGTGGTAAATGCACAAGGAGAATAAAAAAATAACTTGCACCTAGTAGCAGTGGATCCTGGCAGTCAATGATAGCCTCGGATTGTGTTTGAGATTCCTATCAATTAATTTGGCTCCCGATGGGCATGAACAAACAACTATGTCCACCAGTGATTTTTCATGATACGTGGCGAGAACAGTCGCCTCGCATAGCATCGAATTATGTACGTAATTCTGTCGACTCATCTAGCTCGCAATGCACACAAACGAACATTCGAATCTTCTGTAATGACTTTTCATGACACGTGGAGAAAACATTCATCTCGCATAGCATCAAATTGTGCACGCAATTCCTATCGATTAATTTGGCTAGCAGTGGACATGAACAAACAGCCGATGTCCGGTAGCGAGTTTTCGTAACACCCAGAGAAAAAACATTCGCCGACTACATGGGGCTTGACGGGGCCCGAGCCCCTGCAAACATTTGTTTGGAGGGGGGGGGGGGGACCACCATATAATGATAGAAAATAAAATAATCTGAATATAGCTATTTATTCTATTAATGATAGTTTAGGATTTATTTGAAAATTATGCCAGTCTTTTCAGAACTACATATTCACAGCTCTGTATAGTCTATAAGCATAACTATTGCTGTAAATTAAATTAGCTTTTTACAAAAACATGGCGCTTGTTTATGTTTTGCTTCCTTTTTTTAAAGCCAAAAAATGTGTCAAGCTTGTCGGATTTCCCGGAGTGTCGAGCTGTAAGGAGTAGAGTTTTCCGAGTTCTATATTGATCATATGACTCTTTTAAAAGGTTTAAAAAACTATAAAATTCACTATTTTTCATCTAAAAGTTAGAAAATTTCTCGGCGCAAGACCCCCGGTATGCGCCCCCTAACATTTTTTATGAGTCGGTGTCCCTGTTTCTCGCTCAGCATTGGATTGCGTACGCAGTTCTTGTCGATTCATTTGGCTCACAATGGGCATGAACGAACATTCGAGTGTTCGACAATGAGTTTTCACGACACTTGGCTAGAACACTCGTCTCGCATCGCACCGAATTGTGAGTGCAATTCCTATTGATTCTTTTGGCTCGCAGTGGACATAAACGAACATTCGAATTTTCGGTTGAGTTTTCATGGCAAGTGCCGAGAACATTCGTCTTGCTTCGCATCGAATTGTGTGCTCAATTCCTAGCGATTCATTTGTCTCGCAATGGAAATGAACGAACATTCGAATGTCCGGTTATGAATTTTCACGAAACGTAACATCGATTCCTATCAATAGAGCATATCATGAACGAAACGAACATTCAGATGTCCGATAGTGACTTTTCATGACACGTAGCGAGAACATTCGCCTCACATTGCAACGAATTGTGTACACAACTCCTACCGATTAGTTTGGCTCGCAACGGGAATGTACGAACAGTCGAATTTCCGGAAGTGAATTTTCACGACACGTGGTGTGAACACTTCTCTTTCGCAGCATCGTATGGAGTGTGCGGTGGCTTTTAAAGCCACCAAAGCTCCACCACTGTTGTCCCACACACAGCGCCTCCTTTCCTAACCTCTCAGCGCAGCCATTACCTCACCCGCTCCTTCCCCGTAACTCCTATCTTTCTCTCGCATCTCCTGCGCACCATACACTCCCTGACACCCTTTTTACACGAGCCCGCACTCTGCTTATAGGTTCTCCTCACCGTCCGTATTTTTACAGCCTCTCCACGCCTATCTCAGCTCCTCCTTCTTTCCTCCCGCCTCGCCCGTTTACATGGCCACAAAACTCCTTTTTTTTCTTTCCTGCCGCTTCGCAGTCAGTGCTTCCTACCATCCTCCTCCTTCTTTCTTCACCTCACAAGACCTACCGCTGTTCGCGACAGATTTTCATCGATTGCTCGTGTACATATATACCATATTGCACCGGCGCTAGCACATTCAATTCAGAAGCCTGTCCTTTATTTCGTGAATGTAAGCGTTTGAGGTGAACAATGTTTAGATTACAAGCCTCGTAGCTAGAATTAAACCCTTACCTATATTTTACTTACTAAACGAATTTAAAAGCTGCATACATTACTTCCCCGAATGGAAATAATTACCTATATGTACATATTTATGGAAGAACAAATATATTATAATTGGTGCGGAGGCTGCCGCGATGATGAAATGGATAAATGTTTTTCAGGTTAAGGCCGAGATGATTCATTTTTGCCCGCTAAAATAAATCAACGCAGCCGTACTTGGAATAAATTATCTAAGTGCTATAATTATTATTTCAATCAGCTAAAATAAGCGAAGAAAGTATAAAACATTGAACATAATTAATGACACATACGATATTAAAGTCTTTAATTATGTATGTTATCTTCGAATGAAAATATTTTGCTTGGAAGAACATCGTAACAGGAAGTTATATCTAAAGAAAGTTTCACACAGGGCACTTAATTGCACAATATGGCATGTGTTCGAAGGCGCAGTCGACATTCCGTCGTGAAAAGCTGTAAATTGCAAAAAACATTGCATGGAAAATTGCAAAAACGCATGCTAGAATGCATGGATGTTAAATGGCAAAATAGGCCTGTTTCTAATTTCGCCAGTGCATTCGAGCAATTGCACGCCATAATGGGAAATTAACGCAGTTCTAACCTGCACATTTATGTATCTGGTCTAAAACGGCCTCAAGGTTCTTCATTTTAAAATTTAAATTGGGATAGTACATTGCACAATTAATGTACAACAATCAGTAAACTAAAGGCGACTTTAAATCACGATTGCGAGAAATGCGAATCAAACATTCAATCCTTGGTACTAGATATGTGTATATTTTGTACCATTCCACAAAATTTGTACAAAAGGTTGCGTTGGTTTTTGAGAGCCAACTCTCTTAACTACATGCCAAAACAACTCTGATCCCTCAAGTCATACCTCTATGTGTAGGCATATATGGCATATCCCCCTTCTCTTGTGGAAAGCCTTCTCCAATCTTAAATCGGTGGGGAGGGGGATAATGCGTTTTTTCCACCCTCATCCCTCCTCTCAGCATTCCGCCTCAACTCCCATTCTCCTCCTTCTTCCACGTTCTCATTTTTTCTTTAGCCTTCTCTCGTTCCACTCCTCGCGGTGAAAAAAAATCATCGCATTTTTTCCTCACTTCCCCATTTCGGCCTCCTCCGACCCGGGCCGCAAAGAAAAGTTTTCGCTGATCCCACCGAAACCTTGGGTATTGTTGGAGGCGGTGTAAATTGGATAGGCTTTCGAAAGGAGGAAGAGTTCGGAAAAGAAGATACGGGGGTGGTGGTTGGCGGGGGGGGGGGGGGGGCAAAGGGTAAAGGAAAAAGGGGTAGGTTACGTGGGCTGGAACTGGTTAGGATGATGCCTCCGGTTCTCCTTTTTTTTTGATGGTGTAACGTAATATTTTTTTTCCTCCCGTCTCCAGAGATGAGATGCGTTTCACAATCGCGGAGTCTCGTGTGTGTGTGTGTAAAATATAACTGGATTGTGTGTGTGCTCGCGTTTCTCCCTGAATGTTGATTTCAGATTCTGCGATGGGTTTTATGTTATTTTTCTTCTCGCAAGAAAACATCCTTCACGTCTCTCCTTTCCTCCACCGCCAGCCGGCTTATGGGAGGATTGCGATAATTTGATAGCGAGGAGGCTCGGCGCAAACCTTTCGCACTCCTTATCTATGCGATCCAAAGGAGCTCGAAGTTTCTTTTCCCTGCCGAAATAATTTTGCGAAATAATCGTATACATAAGTGTAACGGATTCAGGCGCAGGGATGCCGACTTACAAATCTTGTAAGTCGGCATAAACAAAATCTTGCCGTAAAACTAGAGAAACTTTATAAGCAGTAATTTTTAAGTTTTTTAAAGCATTTTATAACCTATTTTGCAACATTAGAACCATAATAACTCGAGTCTCGATATCTGGACACTCCGTGGAAATCGACAAGCCTGACACATTTTTTCCTCACACCCATAACGAATTTTTGAGGGGGCTCGGGCCCCCTCAGGCCCCATGGAGTCGGCGCCACTGTTCAGGCGTCATAGAGTGGAAGTTATACATATTGGAATAAAATGTAGTTGCTCTTTTCCACAAGTATTTATGCGCACGATGTGTTGGCTCGAAGTACCATCATCTGTTGTATAAATTGTACCTGATCTGTATTGTACCAGATGAATGCCCTGTGAGCCAAATCGCGCCTGACTCATCAAATACTTTTGGAAAAGTTCAACTACATTTTATATCAATAATTATATACACCTTGAAGGAGTATAATAAGTATTCTCATATGGTGGAAAAGTTTTCATAGAAATGACGTTGATCTACTGTGATGAGTACATTTTTGATGGTGGTGACTGGAAAAATTACGCAAATTTAAGTTTGCACAACTAATGGCAGCTATAAAGTGCGGTTTATCGGTGACCTTTCTTTGTATGTTGTTTTAACCGAGTATCATTTCAAAGTCGCGATGAAATTTTGTAAACTGAGGTGGTCGCTTTTATTTAAAATACGCAAACGAAGAAAATACTACATGTAATAGCCACTCAAGCCATTATTCTATTCAAGTTCTAGCAGGTTGGCTTAGAGTTTCCTTTCCCAGGGGCGCAGCTAGGAATTAAGGCTCGGGGTGGGGTTTAGGTGCAACTAATAATGGGGTGTGTGGGGGTGGAATACCCACTAGGATAAACGGTAAGTAAACGATAAATTGCGGAATTTTAAGATAAATGGTTCAAAATGGTGAGTTTTACGGCTTTCTGAGGGTTATTTTATTAATCTTTACCCTATTATATTAGTAATATCAATCCAATTAAGTAAAATGGATTAAACTTAAAATTTCTCTGAACTATGAGGGGTGGGGGGGTTATCTCCCAAAACCCTCCCCTCGCTGCGCCACTGACCTCTCTGATCCATCTACTACGACATTTAAGTATTTAAGCATATTATGCATACAACTACATTACCTTTTTTCATCAAATGATCAGCATTGTTTCATCCCATTTTGATCTCGTCGAATTGAAGTTCCTCTTTGCGTGCTTAGATTTTATACCATATTTATGAGTTTTAAATTGATTTTATTTGCATTGATGATTTTTAATTTAAATGGCTTAGAAAATAAATCTTTCACATCCGTAAGTCTATTGATTTTAGAAAATAATATATTTTCCAGCGTCAGTAGTTGAGAATGATCGTTTCCATAAAACACTAAGAAATGACATTTTCATCAGCATCACGCCTAGAAGTTCGTAAATGTTGGGGAAAGTATATTTTATGAGTGAATGGAAGGCATATTGAATTTTCAAAGAATCCTTCAAAGATTCTGAAACGTGACCTCAATTTCGTCAAAAGATAATCTTTCGGAGAAGGATGAACTTTCTTTCACAACTTCCGAAGAGCTCACGCTTTAGTTAATCAAGGCGAACATGCATCCCTTATGCGGTGCAGCTATTTCCGACGATCAAGGGATTCCCAGGTGCTTTCATCAAATGTCGGAGAGCCAGATAGACTATTTCACCGAGGAAAAGTTCCTGGTGAAGGCCGAGAAAGAGCCAAAGTTAAGGGAAAAAGCCCTACGACTTCTGGGTTCGATATCGTGGCTAATTAATCATTCTGGAGCCCATAAATAGAGTCCAAGTTACCATAGGGCAAAATGAATAAACATTTGCGAAAAAAACTTGTATATTAGTCGGTCCAAAATCGTTGAATTAAATCTGTGATTTTATTGATTGTAAATCAGTGACTTAATTTTCGTGTGTCTTCTTTTCGTAAAATGCCGTTCGCAAAATGTGGCTACATACTGCCGTTACCATGAATCTATTCGTTGAAAAATTGATGTTTAATTATCCGTAAAATACTATTTGGATTAGACATTTTCACCAATTGTAATTAAAAATAAGGGCTCATAGTGATTTTACTTACGGACCAATAATTCCAGCAAACTTCTGAAGCTCGTGAAGTCAATCACTCACCTGTGAAGAAAAGAAAAAGACTAATTAGGATCAGAGTATATTTAACACATGTACACACAATATAATAAGGCACTGCTTGATGAAATGATAGCTGATGATAAGAAGGTCTTCAATCGAGGCAACGCACGACATGGACGATATCAAGTTGTGTGAAGACTACGAAATTAATTCACATTAGATTGTTTATAAAGAAATATTCACGCCTCAGGTAATCGTCTGCATCACTCTCTATGAATAAAATGGTAAAACTTATTGTATTGTCCACTGGTTTATTATTAATAACAACAACTTGTTTCGACGCTTAAGGTCATTATCAGGTCAAATAGGAATAACAAATGAGTGAGCTGTATAAGTATTTTTGATCGGCTCACTCACTTTTTATTTCTATTTAACCTTAGACATAAGCGTCGAAACACGTTATTATTAATAAACCAGTGGACAGTTCAACAGTTTTTATAATTTTTTAAATCATGCTGTTCTACCATACCTTGCCAAACACAGTTTAACCATCAGGGGCGCAGTTAGGAATTAAGGCTAGTGGGGGTTTTAGGCACAACTAATGCTGGGAGGTCTATAAGGTTTGGAATACCCGCTGGGGTAAGCGGGAGGTGCGTGGGCCCTCCCCCAGAAAATTTTTAAGATAAATGGTTGGTTCAAAATGGTGAGTTTTACGGCTTTCGGAGGGATATTTTACTATCACTATTCTGTCAGTAATATCAATCCAATTAAGTAAAATGGATTATACTTAAAACATTTTCTGAGCTCTGGCCGGGGGGGGGGGGGGGGGTTATCCCACAAAACTCCCCCCTCGCTGCGCCTCTGGAAATTATCACACTCTATTCTGGATATTTGTATTTTGTTCTTAACACTAACAAAATTCGTGATATTGCTACCCCTGTCATAGGTATAATTCTTATTCTAGAACTACTACATAAGAATAATTCGAAGAATAACTAAATACATCTTCGTTCAACCCATCCAAGATTCAATAATCACATGCATATGTATTTTTCAGGAAAAACCCAATGATCCTTTTGTTTTTTTTTGCCACGTGCTTTCCACTCCCTACCCATTTACCCTTCCTAATTCTCCAATTCCCCATCCCATTTCATCTGTTCTGGCCACCCTCTACAGGAGATTACCCTCCTTCTTCCTCCAGTCCTCTCACCCCCTAACCGCATCACAGTGGGTCTGACATATCCAACCCCTTCTCTGAGCATACTTGCGAAAACTTTTTGCCCTCCAACCCCCCAAGAAAGAAAACTTCTTTATCTCGTGCTACCTTGTATATCGTTCGCTTCCTAAAAATTTTCGTCTTGGTCTTGTTGTTTCATCATCGCTGATATTTCATTTTCTCCGAACTTTTATTTTTCTTCCATTACCGTCAGCATGCATAAGAATGTACAATGTACATGCATACACATTAAAGTCAACATCTAATTACAAACAAGAGTCAAAAAATGATTAATAAACCCTCGGTGCTTTATTAAACATCTCTAGATCACAGTTCCGATTACCATACACGGCTAATTAATTAATACTGGCATTAATTACCACGATTTGGGTCGGCTGCATTTCGTAGCAAGTCCATTCTATATTCATCGTTTTCCTTCCATACCAAGTTAGAGGCATATCATTGCAGGGAATGTTTTTTACGCCATTCAATACTTTTTCTAATAAAATCGCTAACTTTTCCACCGCATATTCATTCGGGTCATCAAATTAATCTCAGCCCCCTGATCTTCCAAAAATGCGGTTTTTAATCAAGTGGGAGTAAGGAATTATGAATTAAATCCAAAATTTCACACAATTCGTTTACTTGTAGATTAAATTCGTCTTTAAACTAATATTTATCTCGATTTCCAATAAGTTTTTAGTTTAAGGTTATTACATTGGCTTCTCAGTTTTCATTTACTACAATAAATTCCTGGTGGACATTAAACACCTTACGATCTTTATCGATGTTAATTTAGAGAACGATATGATAGATATTATGTCCAAAATTTAAATTGCTCTTTACTGAGCTGCGTTCTTATTATAAGGCAAAGAAGGAGCTACAATCCTCGCATAAGGGCTAAAATACGGGAAATCGGTTACATTTCTCAAGCTCATTTGTCATTCATTTTACATTGATCTTCATTACGTAAACCATTCAATTCAAAACGATCTCTCCACGCTTATATCATCGTGGTTACTTAGGCGATGTAAAGTATTGTTAAGGTTGAGAAAGCGTACTTTCCCTCTATTCCTTCCATTTCAACGACACTGTGAGTGTCTTTTTCGGTACTTATTTAAACCACTTATGGGCACAATACTCGAAATAAAGTGTCACCAACATGTCTCTACCCTCCACTTGAACCCGCTTGATGACTTCAAGCGCTAAAATACTCGTTTGTATAGAAAACTAGATGAAGCGTCTCAACCGAGCTGAATCACGTCAATTGCACGTTTTGAAATTGCTATGCGAAGACACTCTGCGTGAATAGTTGTGCTCTTCTGCGCAATGGGCCTGAATAGTAAAGATCCTTGAATCTAATTTGGTTTTGTTGATTTTCAGTTGCATTACTTAAAGGGATGGTCGGATCGGATACCTCGGATCCAAATATCCGCGGATATTGCCCTTCGTCGGATACATCGGATCCAAAGTCGCGGAAGACATCGGATCTGGATCCGAAATTTTGAATAATAGCTTCAGTGAATGCTTCAGTGAATTTTGAATAATAGCTTCAACCCATAAGGGTGGAAATAGTTCCGATTCTATCTTCGAATGCGCCGTCGCATGCGATTCTTGTCCTACTCATGAACCGTTTTATTTGAAAGCTCTCGCAGAGGTTACGTAGGAGAATTTCAGTCGTGGGATATAAGAATAGCGAAATACGACTGGCACATAGTGTGACTCTTCCCAAGAGATTGGACAATCATCGGGGGAATCTCAGGAATTTGAAAATGCATTTGGATCCGAAAGTATCCGATCCGAAAGATCCAGCTCCGAAAATCAAAGATCCGATCCGAATCCGAAAAAAATCCCGGATCGGTCCATCCCTTATTATTTATCATTATAAGAAGTCACTAGATAATTCCTTAAGTACGAGTTGTACCACGGAAAAGAACTGCCCCCTATCGTGACTGTAACAACTTCGATTGGTTGTGAAATGAAATTTGAGGTGAGCTCAGCCGTCATGTAACAGAATCCTGTCCTCGGGTCGAATCTCTGAATGAGTGATCATGGCTGATAAAAGCAACCGGGTTAAATTAGACAAAGATGTAATTGGTGAAGGTGAAATATTTCGATAAAAACATTTTACGTGCCAATATTTGTTTTGTTTCTTGAATACTACTACTCTTGCGATTTCTTATTCCTTGGAGAAGTGTGGGCTGCTCAAATTTGAAAGGTGGGTACAGTGGAAGTTATGTACTTCTATGCATCATATCGATTGTTGACGAGTTCAATTTGTGGACATTCATTGCAATAACATACAAACAGATGTAGTAATTATTGCAATAGTATAATAAAGATATAAACAGATGTAATAATGTAGACTCTCTAGTATTCGCTCAACAAGCTTCAACGTTTACACGGCATCATCAAGAGCTGTCTGAATAAAGAGTAGCTAGCCTACAAATGAGTCGGCAAATGAGTATCCCGCCTAAGCCCCCTATTCTTTTTTTTAAATCTTAACCCACCTACACCTCCCAGCAATAGACTCAGCACAATTGTGCATTAGCTTCTTGGCGCCAGAGTAGAGCTCTATTTCATTTGTTTTTTTAAGTTTCAAATATTGCTGTCGGGGGGACCGGGGCGACAGATAAGCCCGAATTTCCTTATTCATTTGTTTTTTAGTTCCAAATACTGCCATAGTTGCGCTGTTCCAAATGTTTATCCAAGGGGTCTGCATAGAGGAGGCCCAATTCCATCCCATGGAAGGCTGATTTCTCTTGCCACTTTCGCATTTTAATTGGCTTTCAAAAATGTTCGCGGCACGGTGAGTGCAATGCGATCCACATTACTACAAAATTCTGCATTATAATATTAGTGATTGCGAGGTTAGCACTGAGCTCTTTGCATTTGATAGATCACATTGTCATGCATATAAATTTCGGTTAAAACCACTAAGTTTACCTTACTTCCCCGAGAAACTAGGATTAATTTTTCCGTCAGCGACACGACTGGCGACTGCTGGAACCCAAATTGAATGCACGGTGGTTGACAACACATTTAGAGGCCGACTTGAGGATCCTCTTTTGTAATATTCGTGTGCGAATCCGCATGGTAGCCGTCCCTCCATTTTCTAAAATTCGTAGCAATATATACCTATATATACCGGGTTAGCTGCTCTTTTTTCAGAAAGCTCTTGACGTGTACCGTTGGAAGTGGTTGAGCGAATAAAATAATGTGGAAAAATACTACAATTGTTTGTGTACCGTTACTTCTATGCGTATATTTTCTCTCTATTCTCTCTTCCCCCTCCCAAAATCTCTTATGATTCATCATCACCATCCGCTACCTTCCTCTCCTCGGTCGCACAAAGCCGGGAACACATCCCATTGATCCTATCACCGTTCCCCCGGGTTCTCATATGTGAACCATCAAATGCCGTTCCCTCACCCAAAGAGTCCATATCTGCCGTGCGCGCCCTCTCGTCCAGAAGGCGAAGGGCTCCCGCCTCTCCCCTAACCTGGCACTCAAACGCCCAACACATCACATCCGCCGTCTTTCCTGCTTCTTCTCCGGGGCCTTCGTCTTAATTACTTCGTTTATACGGACTTGGGGGGGGGGGGGGGGGGCTCGACTGACGAGAAAGAAAAGTTCCCTCGGCCGAAGGAAGGGAAGGAAAGAAACGTTCTTCCCTATCGGATGTATACGTCCAGCAGCTACTCTCAAGGTTTCGGACGGGAAGACTTGATGGTTTAGGGAATTTTGCGAATCTCGAAAGAGCTTTCCCACGTGTTTCTTTCACATTCCAGCGTCCATTTCGTGGATTTCTTTCATGGCTCATCAACCTTCCTCTTCAAACTGTATCCCATTGATTAAGTTCGGTGAGAGAATAGTTGTGTCTTCAAATAATGCGGTCATTAATTTTTATGTTCGTTTTTGTTTGAGCACCGATCCCTTGGTATATACCTACGTAATGATATATTCTCGGAGGTACAATGGGAGCTCATTTTCTCTCTTGTTCTTGAAAATTTTCGATACCAGATTAGTAGAAGATGTGATAGGAGATCAGAAGTTCCTAATCTATCTTTTCATTTTATTTTCTTCCACTTACGAGGTATTAATATCACACCACCAATATGGGTAAAAAAACCTTTCGTCTAATCCACACTTCTATTCAGCACAGCGAGTCAAAAACAAATCCCGCTGGTCAGAAAACCACTGATGTTTACTGGGAGATGTTTCTCATTTAATAGATGGAATTGAGTAATATTTAGGGAATTCAGTGAAATCTTTCCCTGAAATGCACACATTTGGAAAATCAAAAAGTTGCGTTGTAATTTGATGTTTTCCTCTGAAATGTTCATAATTTACGCGCCTCCCAGTCTCAAGCAGACCCCAAACTAATTCGTTTTCATTTGTGCAACGCCTTCTGTACGGTATTAGCAGTTGTTGAGAATCGCGCTTTTCCGGCATTTAAGCCGAATATTGTTTCATGTTAGGATGCATTCCGAAGGCGGCTGTCACCTAATAATGTGAGGTAGAGCAATAGTGTGAAGTTTCAATTAAAATATATTAACAGAAATATGCAAACGCCTCCCAATTATTGGTAGGTACGCTTAGGGGCAGTGGCGTGGGGGGGATGAGGGTATAGATCCCCACCAAAGCCTTAGAAATTTTATAGCAATCTAATGTTTTCCCTGATGTGGTGATTTCCCGCGGAATTACGAGTGAAAACCAATTAATCAAGGCCAAAATAATGCTCGAGGTATTTCCAGGCATGTCATTTTTAAAAAAATTTCCCGTTGCCTGGGGGGTGGTGTTGGCCCCCAGACCCATCCATATTCGTAGTAACGTCACTGCTTCGGGGTTTCAAGCTATGTCCTTGTTGTAGCGACAAGCCAATAAGAAGAGGGGAAGGGAATACCTAGGTTATTGCCTCACGAGTTTCGTCTTTTTGACTGAAGACAGGAGCGGATCCTTTTGCCTTTCCAAAAAATATTGATCCTCGAGTAGGTACCTTGATTGTGTACCCATGTAAGACCACTTAAGTTCCTCAAGAGGGGCTTCTTCTTCTTCGTCTTCTCCCGAGTGAGAATTACCACCAGGGGGCGGAAGGCGAGCGGCAGCTAAGAGGGTTTTGGGTTGCAATATTGCGACAGCGATATCAAAAGCCGGGAACAAGTGGCCCTTCCGGAGGCAAACTATGCCGGGGTGGAACTAATATGTCGAAGCCAGTGTGATGCTTTGCTAGCGTGGCCAATTACACTGACGAGATACAACTTTCACGGACGAGCTATCAGGGGACGACCGTGATCTGTGGGGGCTCAGGTATTGCGGAGACATTTTTTTTCTTCACAGGCTGCTTACATGAAATAATGAAATGTAAAAAACTTTGTTATTCCGCGTACATTTGTTATTACACTTAGGTTTAGACGAGGGACGTGGTACAATACGTCGCACAGTAATTCATTAATGTGGAATTATTAAGTTTTTTACATTTCATCATTTAAGCCGATTCCATGACGTCACGCCGGAGACGACGAATTGAATACATATATTGTCTCATAGCTACTAATATATGATAAGAATTTTATGTGTAATTGGATAAAATAGAATTTCTGTCCTTGGAACAATAGTTCCTATGGAGCAAAAATGTAAATGTTATATTAAAACATTTTGTCAAAAGAATACAAGTTCAAAAATCATCAAAATCGTATCATAGGCCAACAGACAACTGAAGTAAAGACTAATATACATATGATTCGTGATGTTGATCCATTGTTTCCTTATTATGATGCTGTATTATGCATGATTAATTTCATTGGGTATATTCAATTTATCATACATAAGAGCAAAGTTAATGGTTGATTATACCGGATGCCCTTATCAATATTTAAACGTTCTATCAAGTAATTCAAGACAAGGAATAAATGAATTCTCTGAGGCTGTAATTTTTATATTTAATGGTAATTTATACCAAAAATGACACGATTTTACCAAGACCTCAAAATATGGATACATTTCATCCTTGAATTTCGGATTCTAAATTATTCACAAGCATTGATAATGAAAATCTGAAACATTTATCTTCCATAACCTCAATTTCCTCGCTGGTACAATGCAGCTCTTCTCATTATTCGCAGAAAATCAATTGTAATATGGAAGAGGATTTTTTTCTTTCCTTTTGGAACCTTCTTCTTTATTTAATGAAGTGGAAGTAATATTCCCTCAACTCCACCCTTAAAAACACCGAAATGGATTTTAAATTGGATGCGGTGAAAACAGAGATAAAACATGCGGGGATCCCAGCATTATTTGATTATTGCCTGGCTTGAGTACCCAAAGTGCTCCCATCTTCCATTCGATTCTTCGTTCAACGAGAGACTTGAGAGAGAGAGAGAGTATATTAAAAAAGATATGGATTTGGCGGTATGGTTCAAGGTACGTATATAAACCCATTTTAAGAAAAATGCCTATTTCCATTGAGGAAAGTTCATATATCCTTCACATTCCCCCATTTATCTTAAAATGAAATCGATGTGGGGTTACAATAATGCCGTATTCTCTTATTATTCTTCGGAGTCCTTATCGTAGAAGTGATTTACGTGGCCTTTCAAGCTTCCGTAGCTCCTTTGCTGACATGTAGCTGGTAATTATCGGGATTTTGGGGAGAAAAATAGTCAGCTGAATGTCAA
The DNA here is from genome assembly GCF_921293095.1 of Ischnura elegans. Classification (NCBI taxonomy): domain Eukaryota; kingdom Metazoa; phylum Arthropoda; class Insecta; order Odonata; family Coenagrionidae; genus Ischnura; species Ischnura elegans. The sequence goes on from NC_060253.1 coordinate 59,567,968, forward strand.
AATTAGGGAATTATGGAACCAAACTTTTCTTTATTTTTCCGTCACTTGAATCTATTCAGCTTTTGGTCACTTGAAATAGAGAAGAAATGACGTTTAAAATACCATACCAAAAGCCATAACTGTATCGTTTTTCAGGGCAAGCTATTTTAATCATGATGATATTAATAATGTATTGATACTCCAGGAAACACATTTCCTGCATACAGTCAAAATTTGGCGAGGATGACTTGTTTCTTTAGGATCGTCAAACTAGTAATGTATACATCTTAAAAGAACCTCATTAAACATGCATAATCACCATTAATACATAATATACCTGTGATATGTACATTTAAGAGTGATTTATTTGAATTTATTGTGCGTGATGTGATAACTGACGCTGATTTGTACAGATATCATCTGAAAACTACTCCCGTGAATCTATTGCGTAGTTAAAACGTTAAATTTAATACATAGTTTGGGGAGTGGATGCATTATTTTTCATCGTGAGAACGCCAGGTATTTTTAACAGTAGCTCTACCTTTCAACTCTTTGACTCATTTGCCGAACGATATTGATTTTTTTACATCTCTTTTTCATCTTTTTATTACTTTATTTTCCTTCGATTGCGACTGGTAGCAGTAGCTCTGTTGTATCGCTATGCCATATTGCAGAAAAAGCTATTTTAGCGATCATAGTGTTAACTATGTATTGATATACTGGGAATTACATTCCCAGCATATTGCCAAGATTTAGCTAGGTTCGTCAAACTGGTAAACTGGAGGAATCTCAATGATCATGTAAAATCACCATAAATACATACTTTATCTCAAATATATTTAGAAATGATACCTTAAAAATGAATATGAATGATGCGATAATTGACATTTATTCGTACAGATAAAGAAAATAAGTCGGAAGCAAATTTCTGTGAAAACTCCTCTCAAGAATCTGATGTCTTTCTTAAACTTTAAATAGAATGCGTAGATCGGCAAGTAGGTATGGTATTTTTTACCGGGAAATCGTTAAGTACTTATAACTGTAGCCCCGCCATTCATTTGAGTCATTTCATGAAAGATACTGAGATTTTTTCTATATTATCACTTGCTCATTCTTCTCTTTCTATTACTTTATTTTGCTACCATTACGACTGGTAGCAGTACCTATGTTGCATCGGCCATTCTTTTACCCACTCAAATCCTATCTCCTCTTTACCATTTCTAAATTTTCATTTTCCTTGTCTTGACCTCTATTTTTTAATTATAATGAGTATCTTGGAGTTAAGGTCAAAAGATTGCAAACATTTTATACCGACGTTTCGATTTATTTGTAAACCATCTTCAGGGCTTTAAATGATAAACGAGTGTACATTATTAATACACAAACAAAATAAAAGGTTACAACAATATTTTTTACAATAATATAATCAAAAAAAGGTTGACACAAGAATTCTGACATACCTTATTTTTCATAGGGTTGTTTATTGATAGTACTTAACTCAGTTATTACCTAACTAAGTTAGCATCAATTTTGATGAATTAAATAGAAATAAATTTTACCAAGATTCTCAATGTCTGATCTGACCATTTCTGCCATTATCCTTGATTTTTCCGCCAGGTAATCCCTGCGATGCACATTTTTTTCCTCCAGAAGTGGAAGGCACCTTGTCGCCGCCTTATCCTCCCGCCATGTTTAGAGAAACCTCTTACCCCTCTGCTTTTCCGTCTATACCTCCAAGTATACCTACCCCTTCCCTCTTTCGCTCCGGTTCCCCCTACAAGGTCCGCCTCCCTCTCCGCCCGTCTCGCACATGCCTTGGAAACTCTTCTCTTTCCGCGTGCTTCAATAAGTTTCCTCCCCTCTAGCTCCCACGGAACGCACCTTACCTACTCCTTCCACCGTAGCCGTCAAACCTCGTCTCTTCCTCTTCCAACGCGCGCCCACATCTGCGCCTTCGTCGGCCTCTTGCTTTTCTCCCTCCCTTTCCCGGAGAATTTTTGATTCCCTCACTTACACACTCATCTTAAGCCTCGCCCAAGTTTTCATCCACAGAGCCACCACCGCCGACACCACCACCGCCAACTACCCCCCCCCAAAGAGAGACGGAGTCTTATCCAGACTGCTCCCCTGCTAACCCCTCGCTGCTCCTCGCAAAAGGCTAGCGCCCATGCTCTTTTTTCTCCTTCCTCTGCGAGGAACCCATCCAGTTCTTACAGATACACGATATTAGAGTCTCTGCGCTGTACATTAATATTGGTTGTGAGTGAAATTTGGCACTTATTTTGATAATTTCATGTCATAATTATAAATCCAGGGTGTCATTAGTTCAAGTGGGTTTTGATGTTTCAATAGGAGGTGATGACATTGCAGTTTACCTCTTTTTTAAAAACCAATTTACTAAGACGTAGATTCAATTCATATTGATTTATGCCCGAAACATCCCCAGAGTAAAACTCCTTGACCGGGATCCTGGTCAAGGCGAATGAATATTTCTCTGTGGATTTTTCGCACAATTTGTGTATTGCGGGTGACTTCCGTAAAGTTATCATCGTGGCTAGTCCCGGTATACTGAATTTTATTGATTCACAAGAAAAGAATAGAAAAAGAAACGTGCATTGATAATTTTAAGTGAAATTTTGAGGAGAAATCCTGTATGTAGATGGTTGAACATTAAAAGAAAATATGAAACGTAGCATTGTTTTTTCGACCTACCATTTAAAGAAGTAACCTTCTGCCGAAAATGAGAACTAATTAAAATGTATTCATATTTTTTCAACTTTATTTCAAGATAAAATATGTTTCACAATACGTTTTACGAGAATATATAAATTTTCGTTTTACCTTTTTGACCTTCTTAGGGTAGGAGAATATCATGCCACAGATTTATTTGAAAGCCTTTTGACCTCTGCCGCCATGTATTAATTTTGGTGTTCTGAAAACGCAAAGAACATGAGAAACTTTCCCATAATATTTATATTACGAAACTAATCCGACAATTTTCGGTCATCATAAGTTCACGGAGAGAACCCCTCGTTCCATAACTTGCTAACCTCCCCTCTTCGCTTCCTTTGTTTCCCTCATAACCGATCCACCTCGCATTCTTCATAACTTATACTTCGGTGAACCGCTTCCTAAGATTTTTGCATCTCTTCCCACAGCCTTCTGCCTAATTCCCTCTTAAATTTTACCTTATTAGATTATATAGTCGTTGCAATGCCCTCACAGAATGCATATCTTGAGAGTATCATCAGTTCTGACGTTGTTACTAAGGAAAAAACTTATTACTGGTGTTTCTCCAGCAACTCTGCGTTCCCATGGTGAACTGATACGATTTAGGCCAAATAAGCAGCGTTTTTAGCCCACTAATATTCTTCTAAATAGTATAAAGTTATTAACGGACAATACGGGCTTGAAAGTAATTGCTTATTCTTGCCTATTGCTTACGGCTTCTAATATATCAATAAATTGTACAAAAAATACAGGTAATTTAGAAATAATTGCTCGGAAGTAATAAGGTATTGTATCTATGGATCCCTCTCACTTTTGTACTCCACATATGCATGGATTCTTTGCAATTGACCTTGATGCCAAAGATAAAACATGACCGTCCCTAGGTCTCCTGCAACCAGTATTGCTTCATTCATACCCCTGGTTGTCTCAAAATTGTGCATGAAATTATAATTTTGAGACTCTAGCGAGATATTCATGCCAGTTTTATGAATAATATGTATAAATTGCTCATTTTGTTATAAGTCATTCCTAGGGCGCCTTGATTGCCCCATCTCATAGTAGCTTGTAGTTGTTAAATTTGGCAGTTTGGTCAGAAAAATATCCAAAATTTAGGAAAAAATATAAAATAAGAGCACAAATACTATACATATAGCGAGTGCAAACTGTAAAAATATATATGACGCTGTGAACATTTTTATTTGTAAAAATCAAGAAACCCTGCTAATTCGCGAATTGAGGGGTTAAAAAACTAAAGGATACAAGTTAATTTTTTTCTAAACAGAGGTGGGTATAGAAATTTGGTTAAGAAAACAAACGAAATCAAATAGAAATTTAGAAGTTCGCGAGTAGTTACGAGTAGGCTAGGAATAATCTTCCTATTTAGGCAATACTCTAGGTCCCTTTGACGTCACGTGGAGTGGAATCGCATGGGCGCCATTCTGGCCTTTTTCATATGAGGTTAAAATTGACCATTTGCATTCGTCTAAACTGGGATTTCTAAAAGCAAATAATTTGTATATTTAGAATACACTAATTTTTGGTTACGAATTGCAATCAATGTCTTTCGTTTTCTTTGATGAAGGAAACTACCCTATTAAGAGGATGAAGGGCAAGAGTGATAGGGGAGAGAATTTGCGAAATGTGGAACCACGGAGACTAGGAATGGCGCACTGGAGGTGAGGTTCGAAAATGAGGAGGATATTTGAAAGGTAGTCGGCTTAAAGGGGGAGCGATGGGAAAGATGTAGCGGCTTTGAGAACTTTTAGGACCATCCGGCCCATTAGTCTTTTTCCCTTTCTTCTTTTTTTTTAACGGCCGTTTCCTCTTTCTATCTTAACCCATCCAACCTCCAGTCTGTCCGATTGTTAAGAAGCCTTCACAATGGCAAAAAGAAAAAAAAAACTAGTAGCGTAACAATGCGTGGAATGGTTCAATTATAAGGGTTCAGTACTCGGTTGAGATACAAAAATGGACGGATTGAAAGGGGAAATTGAAGCTCTGTATACGTAGACATAGGGTGGGTGTGTGGATCATTTGATTTGCTTTTTTTATCTTCGACGAAAATGAAGGGGCTTGCTTTTTTCTGGCTTCCTCTTGTTTCCTCAGTTTTCCTCTCCTCTGATTGTCTTCCTTACGTTACCCTTCGCTTATTCTTCTCAAGATCGAGGAGGAAAGACATGGAAATAAGAAGCTCATTACTGTCAGCATTAATTCGTGGAAACACAATATTGGAAGAAGGTATCTTTTTGTTAGCAAGAGATGAAGTTTTTCCTTTTTTATCAAAGAAAAAATAAAGAAAATTGACGCGAACGCATTCCTTTTTTACTAACGATAGTCTCGATTTACCTATAAGATTTTGCATTTTATTCGAGAAGAAGTTATTGTGATATTATCAGAAATAGCAGGAAAATGGACGGAGTTTGCTTGGCTTGCATAATTTTTATCGTAAAGGTACTAATACTTAGTTTTGTTTATCGCAACTGACGTACCTCTTGGTATACTAGATATTAATTGAAAATTATCCATGCGTTTGTAGAAAGTATACTCAAAGCGGGGATTATCATGCTTCGATTGACAAAACCTAGACTCAAGTGTACATTTTCAAACCAAACTTCATTCATGCATCCAAATTCGATGACATACTTTTGCTGGGAGAAACCCATGCTAGCATTGACTTCTCTTCCAATAAGTGAGGCGTATGATTTTTAAGTTGCCTGATGCGCTCCACTTTTTTATGATCTTGAATATCGGAGTTACAGAGGGACGAGTCATTAGGCATGTCTCTGTACCGCAAAAGCTGGAAAAAAATCAATGCGCTGAGGCTCTTTGAATACGCGCTTAAACCGATGTCGCCCTCACTTTTGAATCTTAATTGCTCACGCTGAAAAGATGCTCTGTTGAGCAATGCGGTGCCTCAAAATAAAAAAGCGTCGAAAATGACGTTCTTTCATTTCAAGTCTTCGTGGCTTGCACATGTGGTACGAGTTTCTATCTCACACATACATTACCACGCGTAACAGACGGGAGTCGGCGACCTCATCTGCAAACGCATTGGAGTGTTGGAGGGGGTGAGTTGAGAGGGATTACACATATATGTACGTACGTGTGGTAGGGCCATGCAGGAAACATACAAAACCCTTCAGCCGCATGTGTTTCGGGTGGTTTTCATATTCCTAATACCTCCACATCGTTAGTCATCCCTCGACTCCCTACACGCTCATTTTTCAGCTCCGGCCGCGAAAAAAAAGAAAGAGGTAAAAAAAATGAAAAGCACCACTAGGGGTCTCTTTCTTTTTTCCCGCGTCTCCCCAGAAATCTCTTTCCCCTTCCCACAATCCCCTTCGCTCCTCCCGCCGCGCCACCACGCGATCGAGCGGTCCAACACAGAACCCCTTTTCTCTACCCCGCATGAATATACCCCTATGCCACCCCCATTACCCCCACAACCACAGAGAGACCACCTCTTTCCTCGTGTCCTTATCCTGCAGCTTATGCCATTCTGGTTCGAGCATAAAACCCCGCTCACAACGACTTAAATTGGCGTAACTTGGCTCATCATCGTCCAGCTTAGTGATGGGTTTATTGATCAAAAATCGCAGCTCAATAAGATGGCAAATCAATATTAGAAATAATTTTATTCGATATTTCATAGTTTTTACTAATATATAAGTACATTGATATTGTCGTTGCTTCAGTGTGGACTGAAGAGAACTTTGGTATTAAGGTACGTAACTTAAAAGAGGACGTCTCACCCCCGCTTGACCAATATTTTATTGTGACAAATTTATTTGAAAGTTACGCTATCGTCATGATTTATTCAAAATACACGGAGAAGACCCTTGTCTGAATTTGTAATATCTCAAATTTTGCAGTTTTTCCTCGGTACTTTCTCATACGTAATATTTAAATATTTAAGATACCGGTAAATGTTGTCAAGGGTCTACCTAATATTTATCTTAAAAATCTCATGATGGTAACGAAAGTGATTCACAAATAAATCGCTCTATTAACTTAATTGTAATCCATAAAATATTATACACGTGTTTCGATTGGATCGCATCTTTGGCTTGCTGCAATCATCATCAGGTACTTATATCTTCACGCCAATTGAAACACAAGTTGAAGAGTTTGTGAAATTAAAATTGAGTGGACAGTCCAATAATTATCTTAGTGTATAATTTAGTATGCTATTCTCTCCGGAATACGTTGACGTCAATTGCACGCAAGTTTGAAAAGAGTATAAGTATACGTAAGAATTATGTAAGTTATAGATATTACTCTGAGAGTATTTTGTCTCGAAAAAATAGAAAATATATTCGGTAGAGATGGAGTGATGCCTTTTCTTAAAGATTTTTTTGAATTGGTCTACTCTTTTCTTGAATTATCAAAGTCAATATCGCCCCTAGTTAAGTTTTTGCGATTTTGCGAACCATTTAGGAACGAACCAAATCCTCACCATTTCACAAGGAGACATTGCGAGAGTGATGTTCGGGATCTGAATGCCGATGTCATTTTCTGAGACTATACATGTAATGTAGAAAATCTCTCACGGCTTTTTTCCACATAGGCCTGGGTTCAAGATATATTAAGCATGCAAAGAATTCGCGCACCATAAGTTCCCTTGAGTAATCACTCTCTTTTAACTACCGCGGTGGCCGAGTGGTAAGAGGCCACCTGTGTATTTTTCCGCGTGCGTTCGGGATCGAGAGCCGATGTAGGCCATTTTTTCTCTCTTATAATTTTAGAAATCACTGTTACAACTCATCCCCATTCGTTTAATTTAGTTACTTGTCAACCCTCCCTCCTGAAGGGCCCCTTCTACTCTTTACTCCCTTCCCACTCCACATTACCTCACCATGACAACCAAATACACCACCCCCCGTCAATATCCTTGCACCCTCTCTAAAGTCCGGGAACCCCGAATACCCGCATTTCAATATCTTTCCTGAGTAGGTCCTGATATGCTTTGGTGGTGGAAAACTTTCATTTGCTCTGTTCCTTCACCCAGCTTTATCCGCGGTCTAATTCAGGGGTATCCAAACTATGGCCCGCGGGCTACATTCGGCCAGACACATATTTTCATCCGGCCCGCAAAACAAATCCCTGTGTGTTTACGTACAATTCTTACAATTGGCTCATCTATCTGGAACATGATTTTAATGGAATTTTGGAGTCAAAACGACTAATTCACCGCACTAATTTGGTGGCATAATGCTAAAGGCAGGAATTCTTTTATTTGACCTCGATTTTATTAACAAGATGGGTACCCTGATATAAGAGAGGCTGTAAGGATATTTAGGAGGGGTGGAGTGTTTGGTTGTCATGGTGAGGGAATATGGAGTGGGGAATAAAGCGTAGAAAGAGCTCTTCAAGGAGGGCTGAGATGGTGAGCATTTGATTTGATCCTAAATAATAATAATAATATTTATTCCACTCATAGATACAATGTACATGCATAATTTGTAACATAGGTACCCCATTCGGATTAAAATTCTGTTTTGGATTTACCGACTCGTTTCACCAAGATTTAATTTTTCCTTGTTTTTACTGTAATGCTTGAAGAAACTGAATTACTGGCACTGATTTCATGCTTTTTTAATTCCTTTGGCCCCCATAAATGTGAGAAATATATAATATGGCCCTTACATTGAAAAGTTTGGAGACTGGCCTAATACATACAAATGCCTCCCTCTCTCACTTCCCGGACCAACGTCAGCCTTAGTACCCCTTCAATCTTCTATGGATATGGTTTATTCTACATTACCACGAGAATTTTTTTGTCTTGAAATTACGATAGCAGTTGAATCACGCTGCTTACTTACCCTGCTAGCTGTATACCATAAAAATTGAATTAAAAATGGAAAATTTTTGACTCGATGGAAAGAAAAATGTTTTGACCAATAAATAGAAGCTGACTGTCTCAGATTCTTGTAGCTGGAAAACTAAGGGTTACATAAAATATTTACATACGTTTCACATTAGACCGAGAAGCAGACGATAATTGGCCTTTTCATAAGTATATTGGGCAGCCAAGTAAAACCATAAAATTTACAAATAAAAATCTGTAAAAAAATGCGCGTACAGAGGCGCCATTGAACCGATTTTCTCTAAGGTGTAAGTAATGTCAATGACCTAGTCACATGTCGGCGCTTCAAGCGAAAAAATCAGGCGTGTGATTCAATGTTAGGTAAGTGATGTTCCAGCCATGTTCATGTACGGGTATGGGTGGAAAGTCAGGTATTTATGACGTTGATGATTGAAAGCCATAACCTATAAGCCATGCTTCAACCCTACCTAGTGCTTCGGAGCGTTTTTCCTTCTCCTATCACTCTCCCGCAAAAGGCAGCGGATTCCACTTCCAACGCGTTATTTTTCTGCCACCTTCCCGTTCTGAGTGCTTTCATTCGCATATAGTTCTCGAGTGCAAACACATTTTCATGCATGCATTTTCATCGCATAGTTTTGGATAATAGGTACGCAGCAGCTAATTTTCTCACCCGTTATTACCAAGTAATCGTTCAGGCCCGTTTTTGAAACTTTCTAGTTATCATTCATGCCTGCTGTAGGTATTCTTAATTTAAGAGGACTTCATGAAGGAGACCCGATTCCATCCCTTAGAAGATCGGTTTCTTTTACCACTTTGGCCGCATTTTAATCGGTTTTCAAAAATGTGCCCGGCGTAATGAAAAGTGCAATGCGATCCACTTTTTTTCCAATATTTTATAAATAAGTATGTTTCAAATTGCGAGGAATGGCATTGAAAATTTATGAATTTGATAGTCCACATCATTATGTATATAAATTTCGGTTGACACCCTTAATTATATCTTACCTCTCCGCGAAACTCGGATCAATTTGTCCATCAGCGATGCGATTGGCGACTTTTGTAAACTCATTTAAATGCGCGGTTTGTGACACCGCATTTAGAGGCCGACTTGAGGATCCTCTTTTTTAATATTCGTATCTTAGTTATTTCTTCTCTTAATAAAAAATAATCGACATTTAATATCCCAAATTCTTCGGGTAGAGATATCATAAATTAACGTTATCGCGTTTCGTTGTCGTAGTATTGCTTGTAAAAAGTTCCGAGAATAATTGGACTAAATATACATCTCAGAATGAGTTTTTGCCCCTAGAAATCAATAAAATATTTCCGTAGCAAATTGGGTGGCGGAACTCGTTATTTAAGTAATGGTGGATTCTAACGAGAAATCTTACAGAGGCTCTACCAATCCTTCCTGTTTTTATTGGATATCAATACTCGTAGGTGATTATTAACAGTACGAGTTAATTTGCATCACAGTGGAAATATTGAGCATATTCTTTCTTTGAGATGCAGTGTATTCCCAAGGTAATGCTTACCAATACACCTCGTTGATGAACCATCTAATAATTCACTCTGAATATTCATAAGTAAAGGACTTTAATTTTTAACCGTACCGAACTACACTCGGTTAAAATGCACGAGCAGAAACCCTCGAGCAAGGGAATTAATTGAATGAATATCAGCAATATTTTAATGTGAAACGCCGCGGGCAAGATAATTGAAATAAAAAATGAGTCAGCCATGCGTGTTAGGCTGATCAAATTGAATGACAAACGGTGATTTAAATGTAGTTGGTCAGCTCTTAATTTTTAGTGGTTTAAGTTCTACTATACTACTAGATTGGTAGTAATAATTATTTTGGATTATTTTGTGCTTATAGTGGTAAGTGTCTGGGTTAAATGTTCTCGTGTTATTGTCCAACTTCAAGGAAAATTACCACTCATAGCCTTTGATGCACATCAAAAGAAACTAAGTTTAGATATGGATGGCTTACAAGGATAATGGTGTAAGTAAAAAATTAGTGTTTTAATTATTAAATAATTATCCGCAAAGAAGTTAGAAGTGCGCATAGGGCTCCTAGTATGTGCTGACATCTGGCGTTCCCAGTGACTTGCACCATTGTATCCCAAGGTAGACTACTTTGGAGTCGGTTGCCTTGGGTATCTCAAAATCAACAAAAAATAACTTACACCAATATGTTTCTCAGACCTCCATATAAGGCGGCAAGAAATTAAAAAAAAACAACTTGTTACGTGGTGAGATCCTATTTCACATCTATTATGTTTGCGGGTCATCTGAGTTCAACCTAACCTTTGAATTGCAATTTTTTTCAAGCAATATCTTTCCGGCTTAATTACATTTTTAATAACAGCACCATCGATTATATGCGTTATTCTCGGAATCTTATCCCGATTGAGATCATGTTCTCAGTAATAATTCCGCGGAGATTTAATAACGAGACCGGCGCGCAAAGATTTTTTCCCCTCTCCCTCGTATCTCCCTTTTATGACAGCTTAGATGCACCCATAACCCACCCACACCGCATAAGGGACGCAGCCACCAAATCCTGCCCACGGAACGGGTAGGGCGTTAGTGGGTTGCAAGACATTCTTAAGAGCAGGGGGACAGGCTTTCAAGGGATTTTATCCCGACTTATGACGCTCCCTTCCCAACTCCCCCAATCTTCCTCGGCTGCTTGAGAATATTGGAGAGAGACATGAGAAGAATGAGGGTGTATTTTTTTCCATCCTTTGAAGAAGAGAGAGAGAGAAAGACTTGGGAAAATTTTATTTTTACGATCCAACTCGTTTCATAAATTGTGTGAAGAGACTCGTGGAAGGCTTGGCGGAAGTGGCTTTGAATCGATAGCGAACTATTTAATCGAGGTTGAACGTCCCTCAAGAGATTTTTAGGAAACTTTTCATAGGAAAACGCGCGTAAAAACTTGCGGCGAAGGTTATGTGATGGTGTAATAATATATGCAAATACCCTCTCTGCTTTTCATATTGGTGCGGCTCTCGATGCTTAATTTAAGCGGCACTCTGAGCAGGATAAGTGTTAAGTCATCCTTATCCCGTAGATGTGAATTTCTTGCAGAATGTACACACAGATTTCGCTCCATTTTTTTCTATTCTAAATAGCCTTTCCTCACTGAACATTCGATAGGCTGTAGGAAAAGAGTTAGAGAGATATCTATCAAAATCATTTAAATACAAATTCGTAAAGATAGCTATAAGTAGGGGATAATAATTGATAGGTCAAATTAATGGTTTAGTATTGATCGATCTTCATTCAGTCTTACCTGTAACTAACACATACAAGTAAATATATCTTGAAGTATCTGTCTGTTTATTGAATTTAAAAATTTAATATGTAATGGCAAATGTTATCTATAGATAAAGATGAAACTTATGATCTTGCTGTTGAAAGAGCCACTAGAATTTCTCCCTAAATTTCATGATTGAAATTTATTTAATTAAACTGGCCTAAAAATTACTATGTTGTAAAGAAAATTGGAGATTAAATGAAATAAATGGAGCAGCGCTGATGGACAGTCCAATCGCGTTTAATGTACTAATGTTCGAAAAAAGAAAAATATTTTCATTTTCTCTTTCCTTAAAAAATTAACTGATCCAAAATATGTAAAATAAATGAATATTACAATATAAAAGTTACATGGAAATGGTACTTAAGTTGCATGATGCGGAAGTCATTGTTGAAGAAATTCGAAAGCCTTACACAGCTCCAAGAGCACCTCAAGTAAAGATGCACGCTGAGTTGGACCAGGATGCACTCGGACCAGGTTTGGCTCCAGATTGGTCGATTGTTGAAAATAGTTTTATGGAGGTGTTTAAGTAAAAAAATTGTTATTAGAATGATTACTACGTAAGATTCTCGGTGTTTAATCATAATCATCACTGGTTGCAATCCTAAGATTCGTTTGACGCAGCTCTCCACTCAATTCTCTCATCGGATGATCTTTTCCACCTACGTATTTCTTCTCTTTCATATCCTTCTTCACCTGTTTCATATATATTTCGAGGCCTTCCTTTTCCGTTCTTGCCATCTAATTGTCCCTTGACGATTGTCTTAATCATGCCATCGTGTCTTGATATGTGGCCTATAAGGTTGTTCCGTCTTCTTATCAAGGTTTTCATAAGGCTTCTCGTTTCTCTTACTTTCCTCTGGACTTTCTTATTACTATCCCGGTCGATTCATTTTATCCTCATAATTTTTCTGTAGCACCGAATTTCGAAGACCTCTACCCTAGATTTCTCCGCTGCTATAATTGTCCATGCCTCACTTTTGTCGAGAAACACACTCCAAATGTAATTTCTGATAAACTGTTTCCTTACTTCTATGTTTAAATGTCCTGCTGTAAGTAGATATTTCTGTAAGTGGAATGCAAAAATCGTCTGTGGTATTCTGCTGATTTAAATTTCTGGTTAGTCATTATAGTTGCTAATAAAATCCATGAGTATTCAAGAGAAGTTGAGAGAAAAACAAATGGGATCTTAAAGACAGGCTCCGACGAGCAATGAAGCAATTTCTCAGACGCACCTCGCCATATTCGAAGGGAGAAGACTTGTAAGAACATTTTCTTCCGTGCGACAGTCTTTAAGAAGAGCACATTTAGCTCGTTGTCCTCCAGGCTATTCATAACCCACACCTTTGAGGAGGCTCTACCCCTCAAGAAGGAGGGTGGTTTTTGAAGACCTCTCCGCCGTCCGAACCCACCCCTTCGAAGAAAAATCATCCTCCCTTTCCTCCTCACCTTTTTTCCTCCCCCGAATATCTCTTCTGTTTCATTCCTCTCTTCCGCCGATTTCCCCTTCCTACATCTCTGTCTTCCTCAGACCAACCCCTCCTCCGTGTTCTACCTTAAAAAAAAGTTTTTTAAAGCCCTTCCGGTACGCATTCCTGGGCCACTACCCATGCTCACTTCCCCTCAAAGTCCCTCCCGTGTTATTTTTTTCTTCTTCCTCTTTTTACATCCACCTCAAACCTGCGTCAAACCCACCCCACCCCATTCCAACGTTCTGTTCCATTCTCTTGGCTCCTACCCCTATCTCGCCCTCCCTTCTTCTACCCCAGTCTCCCGCTTACATACACCCCTAACACAGACACCGGCTCCTGCCGTCTCTCCGTAATATATTTCATCGCATGAATAAATCAAATCCCTCCCTCCTCCCCTTCCTCACCTATCCCATCTCTTTCCCAGGGCATGAGTTAAAGAGAGGAACGAGCGAAGGGTAAAGAAGGGGTTGGAAGGCCAACGGAAGACAAGGTAGCGCGGGAGGGAGAGAGAGAGTAAATCCAGGGTTTCCTACGATGACGAGAGGTCATTTCCTCGTCCCACTTTGTTTCATTCTTTCGCCCCTGCGGAGGCCTCTTCGCTTTTTTTTTCGTTTCTAAAAATACGGTGCTCGGTCCGGGCAAAGACACCAATATGCATGAGCATGGAATTCTCAACAACATAATCCGCTCAATTCGGGAATGACACACGGCTTAATTCCGGCATTCATTTTTGGAGTTGAGCTAGAAAATGGTAAACTAACTTTTGCATTCTTATTTGCATTCTACAGTTCCCTCCCTTATCGTATCTGTTACTCTCCCAAGGGTACCTGTGTAACTAACTTAAGATCATTTTCACTCTTCATTTCTATAAATTTTTCCACTCAATGGATGAATTGCTTATCTTCATTGGCATTTCCTAAGTTAATAAAATCACGCAGTAATATTTTTCTTGTTTTACAATGATCTAGCCAATTTCCATCAGTTTTTTCGTATGTTAGTTCATATATGGTAACCAAAAGCACAAGGCCTAGGAGAGTAATGAGAAACATATCACTGCTAAACACTTCAAAAAATAATTAAAAGGATAAAAATTTAAAAAATATATACTTAGGATATATTTATCATATTCCTTGGGTAGAAATTAAGGCATTTAAAACTTTAGCTTATTTAATTTTATATTAATTATCAATCCTGAGAACTTATTCAATATTTCTATCCACATATTATTTTATTTTTTTCTTATGATGACATTTTACTTAGTTGTTAGCGTTTTCATACTGTCCATCCGACCGTACACCCTTTGTTGGCATAAGTGGAGCTTTTCGAAGTTTATACTCCGTAATCTCTTAAACTTTAGGACTCCGAGACCTGGCGCCCCCTCTATGTGAAAGCATATGTTATGTACGCAATCTTCGCCACAGCAATGGGAAAAACCAACTTAGGCCTTCGATATTGTGCCGAACACTTCACTCCTGTCTCATTCAGACTTTTTATGCATAAATTTTTACACCATCCTTTTACCCATTGACACGTCTTAGCAGATATCGGAATTTGAGTTTAAATGTAACTGATGGACTTAAATTTCCTTCGCAGTGACTTATTTTTTCCGAGTTATTCTCTATCAAAAACTTTACTCTCTTAAATACCGTTATAATTTAAATTTAATGCACACAGATAACATCATATTAGAACCACAATACATTTTCAGGTCTGACAGAAATGATAAATTAAGATAGATATATTGCCGAACGGATAATTATGGGGATTCGTTTTTCCCCCGCAAGAAGTAAGCTTTTATGAGTGCTAGGCATAATTTTGTTAGAGACTTTCCTTTAGATGTGTAAATGGCTGGTGTCCTAACATCCCCCGCCACTTGCCTATTGAGGCGGCTTGGGGGTAGTATGTTGAGGTAGACAAGGGCGGACCCAGGATTTTTCTTCTGGGAGGCACAATGGCCTGACAGGCAAACGTAAATCTCATATTTGAGATTAAAAACAGCATTTACTATACGAAATTCTCTTTATTTTTAATATGAAAGTTATTAAAATAAAATTAAATGATTAAGGCTCTGTAATATATACAAAACAATACGATCTTAATGATAATCGTATTAATAATTTTGCCTACATTTTAAGCCGGGGGTAGGGGGTACGTGCCCTCGTGTCCCCACTAAATTCGCCTACTGATATGGATGAAGTTTATAGAATTAGTAGAATGAATAACAGATTACACAACTGCACAAGGAGTCATTCGTGTATGAATTGAAGGATTCCTAAAATGGGCCAAGTTCGAATATATCAATTTTGTAAACTCTTTGAAAATCGGAGACTAAGGGCCCCCGCGCACTGGCAACTTTTACAAAGCAACTATTTAGTTGCTTTGTGGAAGTCCGTATGAAACACACGGCATTGACTGTGACCCCGCGCACAGGCGACTTTCAGTTGCTGGACTTCAACATGGCAACTAAATAGTTGCTTTGAAAAACTTGCCAGTGCGCGGGGGCCCTAAGTCTATGAAAAAACTTGTTTCAGACGATTGGGGTCAAGAAGCGAAGGGATCCTTGAAATGGTTTCTCGTATCTATGGAAAAGAAGCGTAAGAAGTAAGAACTATAGGGGTAAAAAGGGATGGTTCTTTAGGTGGAAAAATAAAGCATAATTTAACGGCGCCATCCATCTTTCAATGGAGTTGGTAATAACCGATATATTTTCCCTTTGAAACGAATAAATATTTGCTTCCCTTTTATGCGTACGCACCGGCCATTTGCATAAACTCGTTTCCGTAAAATATTTACGGAAAGGAAGGGCGGGAAATATGCATGAGGGATGAGTTTATTTTCCACTCGTTTTTCACTTATGCCCTGAGAGTTGCCCTTCATGTCCATACTACACACTCTCAGATATTCCCTCCTCCTACCTTCTTTCCTCCGTTCTTAAATCTTGAGGCTATGCTTTCTTTCTCGTCATTATACAGATTCCATGCCAACTAGCGTGATAAACTATTCCGAAAACCAGTGGAACTGATATCCTGATACGTGTGGAGCTCTAGTATGGAGAGGGTGAAAATATTGTCGATGCGAGAAAGATATAAAGGAATTTAACTAATAATACGTCTTTATTGGGCGAGATTGGGACTATAAAGTCCCATCTTTGATCTAACCCTTCGTCAAGCATAACATTTATACAGGTAAAAACATAATCAAGTTGCGCATGAAATTACATGCAGATAAAGTACACAAAGAGATATAGAAGTTACCATTTACCAAGTGTAAAAAGATGTAAGTAAACGTGGGAAAAACCTATGAACATTGACTGTCGCCCTTATTGGAAAAAACCACTGCAGGAAAAAGCCCACACAAGAAGGGGGACGTGAAAAACCTTCGAAAACCTACTGAGGAAGAGCTAATGTAAACCTGGGTATCTACAAATACAAGAAATTACAAGGAAAAGTTACCTAGTACTCAGTACATAGTCAATAGTGCACGAGAAGAAGATATAATGGTAGTGAATATGTATCATTAAATAAAAGAAATTCAGTTCCAATTGTGTAGGCTCCAATTGAAGCATGAGTGAATGAAACTATTGAAAATATAAGGTTTAGATTTTAGTTTCCTTGGAAGAAGTTAATATTCTGGATGGCAGCGCGTGCAACTGTGAAAAATAGAAGGTTAATTGAAATGGACATTAATACGCTTTTAAACTGTTACGTTTTACGGGATTACAACGTGTGATTGATATGAATTGAACATAAATCTGCCTTTGCCGATATCTTTGTGATTATGCGATTTCGTAATATCCAATTGTCAGCTTGAATATATGTACAGCGACATATTAACGAAGGAACATCACTTTAATATTTCTCACGAAAAAAAATTCTTCTGTTGAAAAGAAATACGTTATCTGCGCGCCTATGGTTTAATCCGTCGTTAGTTGAAAGTGAATCGTGAGTTGCTTAGTACTAGTTTTTCATAAAAATTGATCAGGGAAATATCTCCATTGAAAACATTACGGGGGATTGATGACGAGAACCATGGTATTATGGAGAGAATGATGGAAATGAAAAGTTAAGGGGAATGGATTTGAGGAATACGAGGATGAATTGGTAAAGGAGGAATCACATCGTAAACAAAACAATAAATCTGAAGTTCCATAGATATGGAAAAGGTTTTATCCAAGGATTACAGTAATCAGGCTGTCTTGGAGGCCAAATACCACTATCGTATGCAGAGATGTTCGGAAGAAACATATTCTTTCCTCAGTTAGTACCATAGATATAATTAAATGGATATAACCATGACAGTCTACATCATGGCTAACGAGGGGAAAATGTACCATGATCCTTTTCTTTATTTTTAAGAGTGATGGTCTGAAAAAGCAATCTGAATTAATTTGAAAATAGCTGTAGTAATCAGCGATAACAAATATTTAACAAAATAGAAAGCCGAGAACGCATACAAGGTAAATGACACCTAAATATTGGCGAGAATGATAAAGAAATAGGAAAACCGACGCTAGAAAACATGGCTATATTTCCGAGCTAAGCTTAGGAAGCATGTTAGGGATTTAAATCATGAAAAGAAACAGTCGAGGAAGGAAAGATAAAGAACAGCGTGAAAAAGAGAAGGGTGAGAATGCTAAGACGGGAAGGGTGTCTTTTGAATTCTGCATGCGTTTCTCTTTTATTTCCTCACACACTCACTAGGTGCAGTGCATATATCATTAGCCCGTCTGCGGAGCTTATAAATCAAATGTTGTTTTTTTTATTCGCAGTAGCAGGGTGTGGGAAACTGACGTGCGCCATTTTGAGAACGTGGAAGGAACGCTATCCCAGTAGTAGAGACTGCGGAAAACGGGACCTTTCCTCATATGCTGTCCTCACACGTGATTTTACTACTTGGAATTTGCTCCAAAGATATTGCAGCTTCGTGAAGGGAAACATGACGGGCAAACGAGTTAATTGGTGATGTAATATGTACTTACCTCATGTTGTCAATGCACAACAAACCGTGAAAAGGTTTATTGCAATTGCGTAAAAAGCACAATATATCCATTATTTATTTCGTGGCTGTGTTTTACTACGGCTGTTATCTTGTATAGAGCTATTGTAATAAGCCACACATAATGAAACAATTACCCTCGTAAGGTTTTCTTGTTACGCCAATTATTTTTCATTTCTAACATTCAGCTGGTACAATCGTATGAACCTGCCAACTGTTTATAAGAATTTCCAAAGTATTTTTATTCAAAAGCGATTAAATTATGATAGTAACATAGGACGTAAGAATTATAGTTACATTGAATTACTTTCAAGGTAAGAATTTCCATGGGTTTCCATTTCCTGCGAACTTCATCTTTAGTCTACATCTTGATTGGTTATACCGAGCAAAGTTACTAAACTAAGCCACTATTACTAGACTAAGCACGAATTCCGCCATATGTTAGATAGTGCGGACTGGTTACGTCAACATCTTGTCCGGTAAAATCCACCCTAAAGTTCGCCTTGTGAACATTTGATGATTTCCCGGTGAATAATGTGGGTTAAATTATCTCGGGATAGCCACCGGGTTAAAATAACCTTTTTCGCCGATGTTCCGAGCTTCGACTCGGGGCTGAAACGTTAAGGCTCGCCAAAAACGGAGTTTTTGACCTTGTGAGATTCCCGAGATAAGTTTACCCGCGTGATATAATCTGATTAATTAACTCGATATAGGGATATTAACTCCCCAGCGAACGTTTCCATATTGCTGTAACTTCACTTAATTTTTTCCTTCCAAAACCTTTTTTATTTCTTTTCAAATACAATTTACTTCCTCGTCTCCTTCCTTCCAGATTTTTTCTTAATGACGTCTCCCACAACAATCCCCTCTCATCCTACAACAACACCTTGCCAACCTGCAATCCCTCTTCATTACACATAAACATCAATTTTAGCATAAGCATCAAGTCAATTAATGTTAATATAAAAATAAATATCAGACGTAACACTCTCCTAGAAAGAGTTTAGATTAGAGAGGCCGAGAGCAGCGAGATAAATGCGTTAAACTGCGTCTGTTTTCTTTGGAGGTGACGCTATATCCCGCGGAACGTGTAGAAGGGGCGTGGACAGGGGTGTGACCAAAGGGGTTTGTGGAGCGCACAGAAAAAGGACTACGTAGTTCATTTCTCCCGTCGAGCCCTTGTCGTGGCGATGGAAGGTCAAAAGCTGCGAAGAAATAGGGCAGAAAGAGAATTTCCTCTCCCTCGCCCTTTCAGCGTGAAATATTTCGGAGAGAATCTACCTTCACCCTCTCGTGTCTAGAATTTTTTTCCCCACTAACCTTACCAGTCGGTTTGCACGTCATTTTTGCCTTTTTTTACGCTTACTTCCTTCACAAACTCCCACAAATTACGGAAATAGGGATGTTTTTATTAGAAAGTCGCCTCCGAAAAAAAATTTACGTGACAGATGAACAGCCAAATATTAATCTACCCCTAATCCTGGATTTTCATGTGTGGAATGTAGTATTTCCCATTACCGCAATATAGCTCCCAGCTGTTTCCGGAATTTTTATTTATTTTTATTATGTCCTCCCTTTCATTGTTTTTATAATTTATGGAAAATTCAATACCAAACTTGGTTTTTGGAAGGTGTCCTCCAGCGAATTTGGTGTCCTCCAGTCATATTCCTGATAGAAGTCAGTCCCGAGAGCGAAGTGAAATATCTCAGATAGAATCTACTTTCCCTCTCTCGTGTCTTGAATTTTTTCCCCACTACCTTACCAGTCTGTTCGCAAGTAATTTTCCCCTTTTTATGCGCCTATTACCTTAAAAAATGCGCATTAATTCCGAAAATGGGAATGTCTTTATTGGAAAGTCACCTCCCTAGCAAAACTTCTTCACGACAGATGAATAGCCAAATGTTAATCCCCCCTAATCCTCGTTTTCCGTACGTGGAATGAAGTATTTTTCATTTCCGCAATCAAACTCTCAACTGTTTCCGGAATTTTTCTTTTTTTAACCAACATTTCATTTTTATTTGAAAAATAAAATATTTTTACGATTTCTGGACAATTCAATACCAAACTCGGTTTTGGGAGGAAGATGCCCTCCAGTGAACTTGGTGTTCTCCAGTCTTCCTCCAGATACAAGCCTAAGTCAAAGGTAGGCGGCGTTCTCCAGTCCTCCACGTTCCGGACAACGGAATATTTATATTAGAAAGTTATATCCCAGAAAAACTTTTGTGGCGTGACGTGATAATCTGGTCGTACGTCATCACCAGATGATGACATGCCACGTCGACATCTAGGTCGTATACTATTAAATTTATGTGGAATGACAAAGTTTTTATTACATTGAATTATGGATAGCCAAATATTTATCTCCCCTAACCCTGGGTTTCCATACGTGTGAAAGGGAGTATTTATCGTTTCCACGATCAAACTCCCAGCAGTTTCTATTATTTTCTTTTTTTTTGCTAACATCTCTTTTTATTATAAAAAATAGCTTCTATGATTCAGGACCATTCAATATCAAACGTAGTTTTTGGAGTAAGGTGTCCTCCTTTGAATTTGGTATCCTCCAGTTCTCCAGATACAAGTCAAAGTCAGATGTAGTCTAGCCTCACACATCCCAGAAATGGGAATGTTTTTTTTTTAGAAATTCACCTCCTAAAAAAACATTTTTCGTGACAGATGAATAGCAAAATATTAATCTCCCCTAATCCTTGGTTTCCGTACGTGGAATGAAATATTTCTCATTTCCACAATCAAAATCCCAGCTGCTTCGAGAATTTTTCTTTTTTTTTTTAACATCTCTCTTTTATTAAAAAAAATATTTTCATGAAAACTGGACAATTCAATACCAAACGTGGTTTTTTGGAGTGAGGTGTCCTCCAGCGAATTCCGTGCATCTGTGGCGGGTTGGCAGTCTCGAAATGGGAGTTTTGGGAGTTACATTTCTTTGTTCGTATTTTTATGTGTAGCCCTCCGTAGTATTAGTGGGCGTGGAGGGACGAGAGAAATTACGTGATAAAAGCGTGGAAAAAATATTATTATGAAGGAAAAAATCCCTGGGAAATGGTTCTCTGCGGCTATGAGTGTCCGGTGACATTTCATTCCTGTCGCGCGGTTTGAGAGGCATGGGAATTTTCAGCAAATGAAAAACCGGAGGAGTAAATAAAAGAATGGCGAAAAAGTTATCGATATTGCCTGGGTCGTGTAGAAGAAAAAGATGGGCATGGATAGCGTGGGCTGATTTTGACATGTGAATACAAAATCAGGCAGGAGAGGACGGCAACTATACCTACATATTCGGTTGTTATTGAGTTTACATCGAATTCGAGTATCGATATATTCTAAAAAACTCAATATATCGCCCCAGCTTTTATGCCTCAGGTTCATGATTGAAATCCGGTTAATGGCGTAGGTACCTTTTAATTTAGTGGACATCTATCGATATATACTCAAGAAATCGATACAAGAGACTCGATGTATCGATGAGGCGATATATTGAGTTTCTTGTATTGCCCCAGTTTTTATGTCTGCGCGCTCATCAGTGAGATTCGATAAACGACGATGGTCTCCCTTCTTTGTGGTGGAAATCCCGCTCCATTGCTTGCTTGGAGTCCTTTATGCCCAATGGAAATATCCCACCTACATCTACAACAAAAAAATCAGTCGTTTTACGGTTTCAGCCATATTTTATGTGATTAGGTGAAAACAGCTTTAAAATGCATTCATTGGTAACACCTTCTGCGGACAATTTTATAGATTATTTTAAAAAAAGTTTATAGTTTATGGTAGAATCCTATTCCCAATGATTATACAGGTGGTGCTATAAAACTGAACAGTCATGTTAACATTGGGTCATAAAACGAATTGACGAGGGAAGTTCAATTTGGAAGTGTAGGCAGGCCAGAGTAAACAGCAAAATTATCCTAAAATCACCTTAATTGGCAGAATATTTTAAATATAATAATTTGATTAGCCACCCCAACCGCGTAGGTTGACGAATTACATATAACTTTTGTAATATTTCACTGATTATTTTATATGGTACGACGCGTTTCGACGCTAAGGCACCATTCTTGAAAAAAAAATATCTGTGAAAATTTACATAGGCTATATCTCTTTATTCAGCATGAATTTTCACCAAATGAAAGTCGAATCGATTGATTTCACATTTTCGCTTGATTTCTGCTCACTATCGCAGGGAACACCGGAAAAGCTTAGGTGGATGTATAAATGGGCGTCGTGTGGCTGTATAACACAGATATGCTATAAAGCAGGGTTGGCATGCGAAACGAAACGAAAGTCAAAAAAAGTAAAATTTCAATAGTTTCGTTCCAGGGAGGGGAATGTAGCAACGAAACAAAATGGATTTTAACCCCGAGAACTAAACTCAGGGTAGAAACGAACTCGGAGTCAAAACTAAACTAAAACTCTGGGACGAAACGAAACGCAGATAATGTTTCGAACCGCAGGGATCACGTGCGTCACCTTCGAACAGTTTAAGGTCTGTTCACTTTATCTTTGCGGGTGAGCTGGTGTGGCTTAACCGAGTAGGGGTGAGAGGAGGGAAAGTTTATCTACACGTGACTTTCCCTCTTCCAATCAGCAGACAGTAGGCGTGGCCTAGCACTTCGGAGTTTCAGTCGCTCTCAGACCTCCGTCGCGTCAACTTCGTGAATCTGCTAGCTGTGTTGCCAAATCTCGCGCGTTCTCTTGGTGCTCTTCGATTCTTCCATTTAAATCCAACTTATAACTTACTGTTCCTTATTCTTCCACATCAATCCTCTCTAAATAAGTAGCTATACATTGTATGCATTGTTTCGCCGCCGGGCCCAAAATATCTGTGCCCACATATGAGTCACACCTTTTCAGTGGGACACTAGGGCGCCTGTGTACATTTGGCAACGTTAAGGTCGCTCCTGCTCTCTCTCTCTCGGTACTACCCCTTCCCCTTCAGCGAGGCCCCTCCCCCTTCAGCGAGGCCCTCCGATAGTGTCCGGGATCTCACGAAAGCTGACCCGCAGAGATAAAATGAACAGATAATAGTTTCGTTTAGAATAGTTTCGACCCACACACCGAGTACGATCTATGGTTGAATGACGTATAGGTTCGGCCACCTGCCATTAGATGCATGGGGCACTCATATTTTTACCACAAACAGGAGAACGGTGAACGCAAACTGGCCATTCGATTTTTGAGCTCAACGTATTAACCTCTCTACACGTATGACAAACGTGATGGATCGAAACTATTCCCTCTTCTGGGATTTCTGGGATCTGGAACTTCTGGGATCGAAACTTAGTTTAGTTTCGTTCCCGGGAGTAAAGTTTCACCCCGGGTTGAAAATAAAACTCCTTGGTGATTTTAATTTCGTGTGGGAGCGAAACTAAACCTAAGCCTCTTATTTTCGTTACCCTCCGGATCGAAACAAAACATTTTCGTATCCTTTCACTTGCCAACCGGTGGTCAAAAGTCGCATAGGGTGGAGAAACAGGCGCCTGTCATTGAGACACTCGAAAATTTCGACGCGGAGGGGCCAACCTGTTTCCCACGGAAATGCTTACGATCGTTCTTGAGATGAGGAATACACTAAAAACCTAATCAGTGGCGTGAGGATATTGAAAAGGATGTTTTGACACACTATAAAAATTGGAACTGCCCAAAACAAATCTTGTGGTGTCGGTAAATTTAGGTGCATTAGTTATGAAGTAGCCCTCGTAGAATAGGAATCAGTGGCGGATCCAGGATAGGAACAAGGGAGGGAGGACTAAGTGGGAGTTATCTTCCAGCAGTACTGGGGGTCTGAAGAAAATTTCTATTCTATCTAGTGTAAATTGGATACCCAAGGGGGGGATCCCCTATAGATCCGCCACTGATAGGAATCGCAGTTGGAATCAATGAATTTGACATATTGAAAGCGGCAAAGTTGATTTAATTATGAAAGCAAAAGAGACTGTTAAGACATAGAATAAATATCAATTTCCTATGTATCAGGTAACAATGTTTCAAGTGCTTTAATGGATGCATTAAGTCTTATTTGCATGTCATAGGTGGCTTCAATTGTTGACTATTCATTCAACTCGTGCGTGTGGAAAAAGTGAAACAACTCCAGCAAGGACTGGTTGTTGGGGTTATGGCTTAGTATTTTATATTTATATAAAAACCATTTCTCTGATATCGCGGATGTAAAGTATCTTCGAATATTTGGTAATGAATGCCTCTTATTTGAACCTGGGATTAAATTTCTTCTCACTGTATCAGTAAAAATAAATTTAAGTCAATTTTAGAGGCAGAATCGACCATAAATAATGTTTATGTTATCTTTTGATCCATTTTTTATTAGAAAGAACACCATTCTATAAGACATTCGAATTTTCCTCCTCGTGTGACCAGTTTTAGGTGATGGTTTGACTAAGATCTGTATTCCAATCTGAGTGTTGGCAATATGGACAATTATTCTCAACGTAATCTGTTCATGGCAGGTTTCCACTTTCGTAAGCGCTGAATTTCATTCTTCCCTATATTTTCATACTTCTTTACTCGTCCTCTTGGACTGCAGGATTATTAAAAATGGGAATTTTCTGGTCGCCAGTCTTTTAAAAAGGCTGGTAGATTTCTTCTTTTAGGAAGATTGACAGGGCTCAAAGCCGCCGTTTCATCTCCGTTACTTTCTCTTTCCCATTTCTTTGCATTATCCTTCCTTTTCTTTTTTTAACGGTGAAGAATATATTCCCTTTTTAATTTGCGAGATTTAACCAAATTTTAATTCATCTTTGACCATCAGTCGGGAGCACTTTCCGATATTGAATTTTTTGCCTCAGCACGAGAGAGAGAGAAAGAGAGTAAACATTTTTCCAAGTATGACATTCGTTTCTTATCGTTTTCTATTTTTAAGATAACGTAGAAAGAGATTTGAGGAAATATTGAACAGTTGGCATGATTATGCAATGCACATATCGTTAAATTCTTGACTTGACTCGATGTCAACCGCTAAATTGCGTCATTTAATGCAAGGGCGTAGGATCCAGGATCAAAACTAGGGGGGGGGGGCAAGCCATGATTGTTCAAGTTGTAGGTAAGATTTAAGCATGGAAAAGGTGAATGAAATCAACATTTTAAGGAAACTGTAGCAGCTCTTTATTAGTTTTTAAATTTGTATGCTTGTAAAAATATTATATTCCTTAAAGAAATTTGCGATTTTTGCTTCTGGGGGAGGGAGACAGTTGCCCGCTCCTGCCCCTTGCTGGGAACGCCCATGATTTAATGATCTTATAGTTAAACACTTTTTGGATGTAGGAAATCGTGCGTCGCGATGAGGACATTTATTCCAAGTAGTACTAGTTGTGCCAGCCACTTCTGAGTATTCTTACCCATTCCAAAACCTGAGGATAAGATTACACTCCCTAGCAAGCCAAAGAATCGAAACCAACGAGAAAATGGTATATACAAAGTGTTTGCTTATATTCGTGTATTTTGGCAGAAAGTAAAAATGAGCACTCAGGGTTCGGTGTAATGTAGAGATTCGAAATTAATTTTTTTTCCAGATACGTTCGACATCTTCTTCTCATAGCTAATGAAATGTTTATCCATCAAACACATCCATTTGGTTAAGCGGTAAAAATATTTTTGTTGCGGTATCAATAAGTAATGATGAAATAAAGTTTATTAATCAATAGTTATCCAAGTTTAAATTGTAATCCATTGATAAAATGTTAAAGGATTTGCATGGAGACAATGATATTTCGGATTTTTATATACTTCTGCAATGAATGGTAAAAAAAGGTACTTTGTTTATACTTCATGCCACTGTTTAAGTACCCGACCAAAACAACAAGTGTTGGATAGGGAATATTTTTGATTTTGATAAGTGAGTTCCACAGAATATTTCCAAATCAGTTTCAAAATAACTAGAGTAAATGTCCTAAAAAGGGAACCTTACTTAAGCCCTTACTAGGTCTAATCCTCAACCATGGTATAGGTATAGTATTTGGTGTAGATGTCACTAATTTGTCATGACATTATGGTGGAGTCAAGGGAACCAGTAAAAATTTGTCATTCTTAATGTTGTCGTAAATGTCACATATCCAATATTTCACTTTGAATATGTCACCTAACTCGTAACCAAGGGTGGATACAATTATAATAAATGATATGCTTCTAGAAGGCCCCTCGGTACTTAATCCACACCAACAGAAATTTTATTCATCGATTTGAAAAGACAAGCAATTTCACTCCACATTCTTCCCATCAATAAAAACGGAAACGAAAACCCTTTCGGGTATCGTGATATCGATCTATTTCAAGGGAATATCCGATTTTATCCGATAATTAAATACGTTCACGCGTAGAAAAAAAAACCTGCGTAAAAAAAAACTTGGAGAATGATGTCAGTACAGCGCGATATATCATCCTATTATTCATGCACGCCTGTGGGGAGCCTTAATGCCTTCCCATTATTCCCTTTTTAATTCCAAAGTTCCTCAACCTTGTTAAGCCGGAATTGAAAGTTTTTCTCCCCAGACCGAATTAACGCCGCCGGCGGAGTTGAAGGGGTAGGGTATGGGTGGCTTTTCGGAATGGAGTGGGCGGAGATTTAGAAAAATGAGACCACTCCATCTCTCACCCAGCACTCCATCTCACATTTCCTCACTTTTCTGCATTCCCCCACTCATCCTCCCCTCGCCCGCCTGCAGTCCTGCGCACCTTCGTCCACTATATACTCTTTTCTCCATCCCTTTATCCATACGTCCAACCTACTTCTTCTCACGGGAAGGATGGTGGGAAGAAGTGCGATAGATATATCCTCTATGCCTGCCTTCCTCCTCCCAGCTTCACGCTTCAACTTTGCTTGCTACTTTCGCCAAGGAAACTCCACTCGCGACCAAAACTCCGGGAGCAGCATCTATTTCCTTATTTATGAAAGTATTCTATCGATTCAGTTAGGTTTCCAAGTAATACTTAACGCTTACCGTACTGACCTTGGTAATTGTAGACCTATACCCAAGTGCCGGCCATTTTCAATACTTCAGCGTATTTCTTAACAAACAACCTTTGATGCGACGGATACTTTTTGCTTGACTTTTGCTTTTGCTTTTTCATTAGGTTATCATTAGGGTTTGCACTTTATTAAACCAAAAAATAAACTAATGACAAACTACGATTTTTCAAAAGACGGATGGCGTAATATTACGACCGTAGCAAAAATAGAAAGATTTAACGCGGCGTTATTAGATTGTGAACCGCTGGTGGCTGCGCGCTAGGCTTAGATTGCTTGAAAAAAATTGAGAATAGATATCGTTAAGAGTGATGGCGTAGAACATAATATTAAAGCCCCACTATATTTCCCGGTCTAATAGAAGCGATAAATTAAGAGAGATATTTTGTCGAACGTATAGATAGGCGAATTCCTTTTTCCCCGAGCCATAAAGGACTTTAATAAATGCCAGTCTTAATTTCGTTAGAGAATTTCCTTTTTTATGAAAACTGTTGGTGTTCTAACACCTCCTGCCACACGCCTTTTAGGCGGCTTGCAGGGTAGCATGTAGATGTAATATTACGTCCATAGCACGCAAAGTGTTCAGAAGTATTCTGACAGTCTCCCCTCCCTTGATGGACTTCCCTCTTCAATTCACAATAAGACCTTCCCTTTCATTCTATCTAAAAATCCTATTCTCTTCCTTCCTCTCCCTCGTTTACCCAACTTTCTACCCTCTAACATTATTTTCAACATCCCCTCCCCTCTTAGGATTTGCTCCATCCATACCCTCTGTCTTCTCTGTATCTCATCTAGAGCTGCCTCTCCTCACCCACCATGTGCAGAACTTTGTTGTTCCTCTATTTCTCTTTTCACTTCTCCACACCCACATTTCGATTTCCTCCAGTATTCGTAGCATCTATAATTTGAGTAAAAAATGTATGTGCTGCCAACCAATAGTACAAGGAATGACAAAATAGGTGTAAATATTAGTGCTGAAAATTTCAAAAACATCATAGCCCTCTCCGGACATACTGCAAAAGTTTCGCTTTCAGTCGCACGGGATTGAAAAAGCAGTACCTAAAACTTAGGGACTTCCATAGTTTACGTGAGGCGTTAAGGGGGTCAAGCCGATTCTCACCCAATCTCACGTGGGGTAGAGGAGGAGTCCTGGCTGGTATCAAGGCATTTTTTTCCGTAAGAAACAGTGTAAAATTTGATTCCAGATTGCAATAATATAAAATCGTTTCAGGATTGATTTGGTGGAAGTTCGATATATCCCCGGTGAAAGATCACAAATGATAATTTCCACACTTTATAATGCCAAAACTTAACAACCGACCCAACACATTGTATCATTTTCAAGGTCCTTGGATTACCTCATTCATTCCACTTGCATTTCCAAGGACCTCGAAAATGACACCATGTGTTGAAACCTGGGTCGGTTGTTAAGTTTTGGAATTATAAAGTGTGGAAATTACCATTTGCGTTCTTACATCATGGCTAGATTAAGATCTTGGTAATGTTAAATACTAGCCTGAGCTAATCTTAAATAAAATGCTTGAACAAATTGTTTAAAAAAAATTGATTGCTTGAGGCGTGACTTTGTGAAAGCGATTCATTATTAAAATTAAAAAGAACTTTGTGCTTTCACATGAAAATTTATTCACAAATTTACGACCATGGTTTCAACTTTAGACGTCATCATCAGGTGAACTCTACAGAGGTCCATCACATCCTTTTATACCACGCTAGGAGGGGTAGTAAATCCAACGTAACGAAGCATAGATTAACATATTTTAACTGAAAGTACGCATTTTGAACAATCTCACGTGAAATTGTAGGGAGAGAGTCGAGCCAAATCTCACGATATCTCACTAAGAGGTGAGTGAGGGGTCCAGATTATCGCCAAAATCACCTCACGTAATTAATATACGCCCTTTAATGTTGAAAAATTTCTTTGTGAGAAGTGGGAAGGAGTTCGATAGAAATATCCTCACTTCATTCTTGCCCCTTTCTCTCTCCTCCGAGCTTCCTACCTCACCTTTGCACCTTCCGCCATAGTACCCCTTTACACACACAAATACCCCCGCTCCCCCCTTCGAAATTCTCCGCCACCTCGCACCAGCAATTCCTTCATCCACCTTTTCAGACACTGCCCCACTATGCGCCAATGAATGGACGACCCTTAGACCTTCAAAAGGTTCGATCTCGCGTTCGGGAGAAAATAAATCGCCGGGCCAACAAAAGGTGATTCCCCGACTTTAATCAGACTGCGGCGGGTTGACTAGAGGCTTCCAGTCTTTTTATCCCCCGTCCCCACCCCTTCATTCTTGTATTCCAACTTCCCCTTCTCTCCCCCGACCACCTCTGGAACCTTGTTCTTTTTTCCTGTCCCTTCATATCCATTCTTTCGTCGTCTGACTCAATCTCTCTCTCTCTCGCCTACTCCTTTATCCAATCTCCTCTCATTCTCCCGCTGTCTCCAAACGAATGGATTGTCTTGGAGTCCCCTCCTTTCATTTTTAAGGTTTTATTTGTCCATCGGAAGTGGTTTTCGGGGGGCGAAGCACAATTCATCCCACTCCATCCGGGGTTCGTATTATGAGCAGGAAAGGCTATTTTCGTTCCCATTTATTTTCCCGAACCAGACAGGGATTTCGGGGTGTGAATTTTTCCAATACGCTGAATACACGAATTAAAAACTTATGGTCAGCGGATTTTCCCCTTTTTCCTTGCGATCTTTTTTCCATAATGTCGAGTGCCTATTGTCGTTTATACCAGCTGGTGATGCTAGGATAGTGTGTGTAATTTACCGAAGTAGAAAAAATAAGAAGTAAAAGATTTATCGTTTTTGTTTATCTTGTGTGGTATTGAAACCACTTATGTAAAGATTTATTACTTTGTAGGGTCCGGTGAGAAAGATTTCAAAGCAACAAATGGACAGCAAGCTGCCGCACAGTACCCGCTGAAGGTGATGTTTTAAGATGAAAATAAACTTGCCATTTGGGGGCACATACGAATATTTGGTATTTCTTGAGTAAAGACTTGTAGTCGTTACTCGGGGCCGAATAAATGTACTCATAGATACTCCAAATATACTCTGCAAAATCTACCTACTCCAGTATGCCTAGATGTAATGAATTTTGTATAATTACAATTATCGCAATAAGCATCAGTTACGGTTTTAATGATTCCTTCGAGTGTTTCGCAAGTTTGTTTAAAAAGCTGATCCCTGTAACATCGCGCCTTGCTTAACTTCATTTTTATTTATTTCATTTAACTTTATTTATATTATTTTGTTTGTTATTTGAGTTTTTATTTTATCAATTTATATGTTAATGTATGCTTTCCTTGATTGATGCTTTAGATTATTTATTGATAGCTTTAAAAGATGTTGCGATGTTGTTGATGATAAAAAGAACGTTATCGTTAAATAAGAATTTTAAGCCAGAAGACGTGAATGAAGAGGGCAATGCCAAATTGAATATTTTCAAGGAAGTATTATATATAATGAGAGATCCCGATGTCTCATCGTATGTTGATTGGTTGCCTTTTCTAGGTAACTTTTCTTAAGTGCCTAAGGATAATATCTGAAATTGTTAAGGGATTAAACAAAGTGCATAAATAAATTATATATTTCGTTGTACTCTAAAAAACTTTTCCGACTCGATATTGTAAAATCAACATAATCCAGCTTTTGAATTTCCTTGAAATAGAGCTTTCAATGGGAATTTTTGAGGTCTACTGCTCTCAAAGTGTCATGTGCAAGGGGAAACGCTTTGGATCTCGGTAGTTCACCTCTTTGCATTCTGTTTGGGATTTTAAATTTCCCATCCGGTTGGACAGCGCGGGGTCGATTTAAGCGACCCACTACGGAACCATTACGGTTTTTTACCCGTCTGCATCGCTTCCATGCCTCGACTTTGACCGGGGACGTTTGAAGTCTACCCATTAGCGTTGGACTTCCGGAGCTACTGGTGATATCACGTGCTGGAAAGCGACTCCTATTTTGACCATAATAATCAATGTGTGTAAGAGCGACTGACCGTATGATGGAGATTAAGACCGTAGAAAATTGACGAATACGGTCATATGAAGTGTCCTTTGTGTCGACGCTGTTTCCGCATTAACAGGATGGAAATTCCGTCAATATTTATACGATTCGTGCCAGAATTCACATGTAGTCACGTACGTTCACGTGGGCACATACCTATCTCGGCTATCGAATCTATTGGATTCTCCTTCCTGCGAAGCTGTAACCCAGAATTTCCGCTATATTCTCTCGCGCGCACACGTTCCACGTTCACGTCAAGACTCGTTGAACAAAGACAAAGTCTGCGTGCCATAAATATTGAATCCATTCCAGATAGTCGATATTGTTTTCGGGTCATTTATTATATTTTCAAACGGATAACGGGACGAAAGACTTACGAGCGGGGATAAATTTGATAAACTTCACGAGGAAGCGTCAGGATTTCCTTTGGTTATGCCAGAGGGATACAAAATGAAGATACCTATAGTTCAGACTGAAGAAGCGTCTGGGTTACTGCTCGATCAATGACGGATAAAAATTACGAATTGGATGCTTTCAATGATAAAATCAAAAGCGTCAGTTGCTTTTAATTAAGGGTGTTTATAACACATCAGGAAGGTACTGTTGTGAATCGGTTTAAGTCAATGCTTGCAATTAAAAATTAGTGCTACGTTAACTCATACGAAAGCTGAAGGCATGATTCAATGGTGGTATATCGGGTAAAATATATATTCAGTACGTTATTTCTGTTTTAATCGAATCTTCGTGAGTAAATACATTTACTAACTAGTTAAATACTAAGCTTACGTACCTGTTTTCCTTTGATTTTTAAAAGTATAGTAGGAAAGTATTGATACTTGGCTCATTAATAGCTTTTTAATTTAATTGTGGGGAATTTTTTGTCGTTTCAACGAATTTATCTGAAGGTGGGTCTTACTTTTAAAAATTTTGCGGGATAAACTTGTTACAGTGTGAGTGATACCATCTTGGTTATACCTATTTCAGTTAATTATATATTTCGCACTATCTAATACATCGTGATTTTATGTTCCCATATAAAATTGTAAGCAGTTTAATTTTTCAGGGCTTTCAGACAGAGAATTACCGCAAATGTATCAATGGTTCTGGAGTGAAGGGCAATCCTTTAGGGCAAGAGGTGTGGTGCTCCGAAAGTGCGATAAAAACCTTAAAATTCCAGTTTTTAATACACATTACATATTAAATTAACTAATTGCTCACTTTCGCTTCGATGAAATAAAACATTGGTGAAATACACTCTGAACTTTGTGATGTTAATAACTCTGTGTATAACTTGTCTCACACCGGAATATGTTAATTCTCATGTTAGGGCTTCGATATAAGGCATGGCTTCAGTTAAGCCACCAGGCTAAATTTTATCTCGGCGAACTTTGAAAATTTCATCTAACAAGTGAACAGTGAGATCTGATAAAAAAAGGTCACAAATCCAAAAGCTTATAAGGCTGTTTTAATGTTCTAGACACAAGCAGCATAGGTTGTCCTGAACGCTAATTAAGAAAGCACAGTCAGCAGTTACTCTTAGTAATTATGGCCTAAGGTAATTGAGGGTTTGATTAATGAATACAGAAGCTTGAGTGAGAAACGGCGAGAAAGTTTTGCAGCTGCAACTAATGACGTTTTAACACGCCGATCTCATATTTTCCTTAATTTACTTCCGCATCCAATGTTGATGGAAACACAGTTTAAGGTTTCCGCCTGTTCTTGGTAGAATCGCTGAATTGGAAATGAAACTTTGCTCCGCATATTCTACCCGTAATATTTTCAACTATTCTATTTTTGCCAAGTTTCTCGTTGATTGTATTTTCAGTCACAAATTGAGCAAAAAATGATGCATGCACAAAAAATGCTTAAATTACAATTTCTCAAAAAAAAAAGGAAAATTAATCTAGCCAATGAAATTAGCAATGAAAAACACTTCGTTAATTCCACAATTTATTTAAAAATTTCTACCGGCATCGGCCGTCACGCATTATCAAGTACATAATTAACGATAGATACGGTGGAGATGCTTTCATATGAAAACTGTTCAGAGCATATTTTTTATCTAAAATGTTTTGGTAAAAATCTATTTCGTTTACCCTGATTTTTTCCAACAAGGTATTTTTAAATTTTCCATACATATATACACTCTTATTTTTTAGGAAATTAAATAACTGGCACTGATTTGTTTTATTATTTTATTCCTTCGGCTCGCATTATATGGGGAATATATAATGTAGCCCTGTATCGCATTATGTAACGCATTGAAAAGTTGGGAGACCCCTGGTATTTGGTGTTGTTAGGCAATTTTCTTTACAAAAATTAATAATTTAGGCAGCGATCATTCGGATTATAGATATAGAAATTTACTCAAGATGCCACTTTATAAAAGTTGGTTTCAGATAGCAGAATACTTTCCGGATTAAACGGTTGTCCATTTGATTCCCTCTAGGGGATTATGTACCGCTGGACGCGATATGCATTTTTCATCTTCTCACTTCCGCCAAGTCCATCATCCTTCGAACGACCTCTTCCCCGATAAAAATGCAGCAGGGGGGAAGAAAAAAGTGAAGGCGACGGAGCAACGCTCGAAAAAATAATCAATCATGTTTAGCTCGGGATGCCGAAAGCTGACGCTCCGTCTCATATCATCCATCAAAAAAAAAAAGATAATAACACGCACACTCGCGGTGACGTGGGATCAGAGGCCTACAAGCATACCTCTAGTGTAGTCGTGGACCCCAAAAGTTGTTTGGCTAATATAAGCGGAATAATAAAATTCTAGTATATCAACTGGGCGTCGTGGGTGAGCCTAACGACTCTTTGAGAAGCTCCCTATTTTCTCACCAAATCCTATTTCCCACGATAAGCCATTCAGACACTGCACCCACCACCATTCTCGGGAAGGTTATTTAAAACTAGCTCCGCATAGGGGTGGAATCAGCATAAAATTGGGGAGGGGGGTAATGACCTGGGTCTGGAGAGTATGGAATACCCCCGGGAGAGAGGGATGTCCTCCCAAGTAAAATTTTTAAATGTCAATTTTTTTTACGCATTTTGGAACTTAAAATTCCACTTTAATCCTTCACAACAGATGGCATTGAAAAATTTTAGGCATTTAACAATGAAGAAGAAATAAGTAGCCCACTTGAAGTTTAAAATAATTATCAAATATTAATTTCGTACACAACAGTAAAAGTGAAAAATAAAATTTGGTGGGGATCATAACCCCTGTGCCCCCCCTACATCCACCACCGGCTCATGATCAACTGACTTAATGACTGGTAAATGATCAACATTTCCGTAAGGTTGGCAAATGCTCTATTCTCACGAGGTATAAACTTATTTGAATAATTAAAGCAGCAAAATTTAGCGAAAATTCCTTTCCATGTGAACCCCCGCTGAAAACAACTTGAAATTGAAATAGTATGAGCCAAAACAGTCTGAAATATATTCCCTCGATAACAATAAAAACATTCCATAAAAATTTAATTAATTGTAGAGGAATTACAATATTTTATTTTCTTGGTAGGCAGATGTATCTTCCTCGCTACTGATTGATTTCACGAAATATTTTAGCTTTTCTCCACTTATGGCTATCCTGAGTCGTATTACACTACATCATAAGTTTATAAGACTCAGGCGTGATATAGCGGAAGTTCGACATATTGAAATGAAAGGTAGTTGCACTTTCCCACAAGTATTTATACGCGTTTCGACTCACAGAGCCATCATCTGGCACAAAACATTGTAGTACATGAGAATATGACACAGGAAGAGGTGGGCGAGGATTTGACAATTAAAAGGAAAGGGGAGTGAAACATATGTACAGTAAGGGAGGCAGTGAGAAAATGACAGGGAGACAGTGAAACCGGAAAAACCCAGGGGTAGAAAGAGGGCTTTAGTTATAACTGTAGAAGAACGGCTCTGGGGAAAGAACCGCGGAAACGGGAAGGCTAAGGGGTTGTGGAGAGGAATTGAAAGGGCAGGATGAAAGAGAGGCCGTAAGTAATTTGAAATGGAGGGCTGTGAGTAAGTATCGAAACAAGGAATAGATAGGCGAGAGACGTCCCCAGAACGGTTACTGAGAAAGGAGTGAGGCTTAACACGAATTTAGGGTACACAGAAAACCCTACTATAGTGACGCAATTATTCGCCTGCCAACCGACTACGGTCGCGGATTTAAATCCCATCTCGCACACATGAATTAAAGACAACATCTTTATTATGCTTATTTTGCTTAGAGTTTGCCTCTCGAAGTACATCAAGAAAAGTATAGAGCTTGTAAAACTTCAACAATTTTAGCATGAGAAGACAAACTGAACATCATTAACCTCTCTATGCGAATAATAGTTACTAGGCTGATGGAATGCGATACTTTAGGTATTTGGAATCTATTAAATAAATGAAATCGAACGCGATTCCTTAGTACAATGCTAGCACTTCTGCTTCGTCGCTCATCGGCCATTATAATTATTTCCAGACACGAAAGGAAATATGTGGTGTGGAAAATGAGGATTTGAAAAAAAGGGGACACCCTCGTTCAAATAACGGGCACTGAAGAACCGACTCCTTTTCAGCGCCCCCTTCAATCATGCCCAGCAATTACGCGGCAGTTCAAAAAGCAAAAATCGCTCGCCCTGGAAATCAATTCCCTTGGTTTTTTCCACTTCCACGCAGTCATCTCCCGGGGGCTTAATATCGAACTTTTTTAAGGAACACCGATAGTGGTGGACGTCGAGGGGAGGGTGGCGAGAGATTAAAAAGGAAGGGTGCATGGATACATATATATATATTTTTCCCCCTCTTGAAGGGGGAAGGGTGTAAGGCGTGCGGTTCAGTTTAGGGTAGGGCTTAAAAGGGATTGGCTTACGGAAGTAGGAGGCAGTATTGCGATGGCTCAGAAGCCAGCGCCATATGAGCTCCTTAAAGCACAACTGGTGTAACTCACATCATATTTTTTACCGATATATTTAATGCTAAAATATCTTTATGTTGGTAGAAACTACCTTGGAAAAGGGAGAAGATGAGGAATGAAGTACTTTTACGTTTGGATTGTAGTACTATGTAGGATGCAGTACTCACAATATTTTTTCATGATGTGTTTTATGCCAAAATATCTATATGTTGGAAGAAAATACCTAGGAAAAGAGAGAAAATGAGGTATGAAGTACTTTTATTATAGGATTGCAGTACTATGATGTAACTCACAATATTTTTTCATGATACATTTTATGCTAAAATATCTATGTGTTGGAAGAAAATGGAAAGGGGAAAGGAGAGAGCATACCTTGGAAAAGGGGAAAATAGAGGGCTAAAGAGCTTTTATCTTAGGAGGACAAAGACGAAGTGTACATGAAAATCGATTGAAAGAATTATAAACTGATTTAAACTGAAACTAGAAAAGTTAGATGGCTGTTTAGCCATGTGATTTTGGAAATCCTTATCCTGTATCTTGGATGGGAGTAATTTTAAAGAAAATAAATGATAAAGCGCACCGGAGCCATTACTTACCTTGGTCCTCCAGGATGAAGGATTTCAGGGGGCTTCAAGGCAAATTGCAACATTAGTGATAGTATAAAAATTTTCTCCTTGAAATAATTTTTTAAGTTGGTAGAAATAATCCCACTATCTGAGAGAGACGGGCGGGAATCGGAATTTCAAAATGGATGCCAAATAAGATGCAAGTATAATCGAAATAGAAAAGGAAGAACATTGAATAAGATTATTTTAGCTTCACTTCATCCAAAACTATGCTCTTATTGAAGATTTAATCCTTTTTATGCTTGTAAAAAATGGATTAGATTTCGACACGCTGCCGCTCAGTTTAGCCATGTCGCCATGGACCATCCTGAGAAAATTGTTTGTTGAACGTATTAAAAATATTTAGAAGGATTATTTATGACGACCGTAGGATCTAAACACCTAAAAATCTCCAAAATCGCAAGCATTAGCGTAAAAATTCAGCCTCATGACCACTCTAATGAATGTTCCCGCGAACTCGCAAATGTTTAATGGCAGACATTTGTGCTCTACTTTCAGGAAACCATATATGTTACAATAGTACGATTCATGGGGAAATCGTTTTCATATCATCTGATAGGCATTTTTTCGCAATTCGCAAAGAAGTTGGAACTGTACTGACAGCTCGCATTATCTGCAGCCACCTGGCGGTATCAAGTGTTTCTAAAAAATTGAACCCTTGTATTTCAAGGTAGATAGGCTATTTCGGAGTCGGTTGCCATGGATATCTCAAAACCAACAAACATTTAATTACGCAATGTGTCCAAGCCCTCCATTTATGTTTATATATCACCTGGTTTTATATTTGTTCATATTTTTTCTGATTTTTCGATTAATTCTTTTATTTTTTATTCTCACAACGCAGCCGCAGATTTCCTCTTTTTCCCTTCTTCTCCTTGATGGTCCTACCTCATTTCTTCAAACTCAAGGCGCCCGCCATTTCTACTCAAATCCTCTCTGCCACAGTAGGCGTCCAACAGCACAGTATGTGAAACGTTCATGTCGCCATCAAAATGACAACACGGATGGAACCCGGAAATCTGCTCCGCTGTGAAATTTTTTTAATGTCATCTATTAAGACATACATTTAATTTAAATGATTGCACCGTAGTTTATACTTATTTCAAATCATAAAATCCGAAGATGCAAGCGAGATGGCGTGGAATTTTTCCATGTTGAAATAGACGCTTGCAATTTTCCTCGATTTCAAAATTTATTTCGACCTGTGCTTCAATGCTGCTACATCATCTTCTAGGTACCAATGGTGTGTATTGCATTCAATCAATACAATTTTCAACTGGAGTTGTGTAAAATTCTGATTCCTATACCTATTTAAGTCCTACTTCTATTTTTTACTTGTATACCATCTAGTTTTGTAATTATTCATACTTTTTTTCTAAACTTGCATTTCATTTTTTAATTTCCGAACGCAACCGGGGATTTTCTCGTTTTCCCTCATCTTCCTGATGGCCCTACTTCATTTCTTCTTATTCAAGAGGCCCGCCATTTTCTCTCAATTCCTCCCTGCCGCTATTCTCGCTCCCCCAAACTCCTATCTCTTTCCTGAGGCTATATTACTTTCATAATCCTTTCACCTACGTAAGGGGGGACAGGCTGAAAAGCATTGCCTTGAGATTTTCTTTCCGAAAAACTTAGGGCAAATATGTACAAAACGAAATGTGGCCCTGGCGTCCTGGTTTTCCCCCACAAAACCCCTCCTGCAAATACTGTAGGTTTTTTTATGACTCCGTTGCCCTGAGGTGTTGGCTCAGGTTCTTTCGAGAGGAAGGAGTGAGGAAAAAATAGGAGTAGGTATATATCACTTCCACGATGTATGATTAGGACGTGGTCTTTACCACTAGGGAGTCATGATAAAACATAGGGATCGGCCAAAATAAGTTTTCATTCAATAAATCATTTTTACGTCCCATATTGTGAGAAGGCAAGCAAGTATACGATGGGGAAATTCTCAGGGATCATCAGAGTTTTCCTTAACCCAACATTAAGATGATTAAGCACGTAATTCAGCTTATAGCACTAACAATTGCCTTGTATTTACTTTAGTCCCATAATTTAAGAAGCACCAACAATAACATTACTCTAAGCTCTGTATATTCTCAGGTGAAGGAGAATTATAATTTGGTCGAATTTCTTGCTGCTGCTATTGTCACATGCAGTATGTCTCTAGACATGTAAAACCTTATTAATGCTGTAATTTATTAACTTTATGCAAATTTAGGTTGCTTCCCATTCAGATTTCCTAGAAATCCTCTTAAAAGTGTTAACATTTAAAAATTTCGATGAAACTTTTTCCAAATATTAAGGCATTCTTACTGAAAAGAGAAAAGATCTGTAAAGGAAACGATATGTGTCTATCCCCTTCATAACCATAAGATTATGTGCCATAGTTAGTTAGACTCAATGCTCAAAAATGTTCATGTGTTTCGAAGGAAATAAGAAAAATCACAGAAAAAAACTTTGTTCCTTGGTTTGATGTGTGCAGTGACTGAGCACCTTTTGTAATATTTGCGGTCGGGAGACCATTGAGTCGGGAGACCCTTTGATGCATGATTATTAGCACCGAGTTTGACCTGGCATTAAATGCCATGTGATAGTGGTAAGAATAACTGGTTCACGGTTATCAATTATGGTGTTAGCCATGTAAAATATTTGCAAAATATTATCTTAGATAGGTCAAAATCTTTATAATTTTTATTTTAACCTAATGAAGGTAAGATAGATCAATTTTAATATGGGAAATGGGGTTATTACTTATGAATTGATTTTATTACAACCATGATACTTCTCCCTCTTCATGAGTATTGAAGTTAAAAAAATAAAAGATAAACAATGTTCTTAGGCTGATGAAAGATAATCCTGAAGTGTATAAACAACAGTAACTCAAACGCTATCGTCGTAATCAGCGATTCAGATCCATAATTTGAGATAGGATTTTACCATTTAAATCCCACGCGCTTAAGCAGATGGACCCTCTGGTATATGTTTAATCGGGCAATAAGGAGTAAAAATTGGGTCGGCGTTTTTTATAGTTCTCTTTGTGGCATAAAAGTGAAAAAAGTGCTATTAAAATGAGAAACCTTGACCTCTCCAGAATTACCGGAGGTTATTTATTTAATTTTTATTCCAATACCAGCGAAAACAGCATATATTGGCCCTCTACGTCGGGGTTTATTCATCAAGTTAATAATTACTGTTGTTGAAACAAGCATACCCTTGATGGAGTCGAGCTATCTTGGCGGGACTCGAACCCGCGACCTCTCCATTGTCAGGCGAGGACTTAACCCCGCTGACATCGAGACCGGCAAAAATGAAACTTTTTTATAAAAACAACCACCACCGCCTTTGATTCAACGACTTGAGATTTAACAAGACTAAAAATTAATAAGTCACTGCTGTAGCCCTTTTTAGTCATCGATTTCAATTATTGCGATTTAATCACAGTATTTAGCAGAGTGTGGTTTCGATCCACGGACCTCTGGGTTATAGGCCCAGTACGCTTCATCTCTCCTTCCGCGGTTGGTTGGTTAACTGACCTTGAAACTCATTTTCCCGGACAGAATAGCAGCATGGCACGTGTGCAGTCCCGCGAGGGCATGCTTTGGCTGAACATTGGCATGTTGAGACTCAGCACCAGTACGCATGTCTGGACCTGACAGCGTATATCCTCGGCAGAAATTTCCCAGCTCCTCCCCGCTCGAGGGCGAATGTATATTGCGCCCAGCAAGTGAAATACCCTTCACCCTACTCTCTCTATATCTCTCTCGCCAAAACCCTTAAGCGATAGGCCTTAGTTTCCTCCGTATTATCTCTATCCCTCTATGTCTCCAACAACTTCCCTTTAGCACTGGAAATGAAGCTGTTTCCTCGATATACGCTTACGCGATTCGCCTTTCATCATCTCCCCTGCGAGACCTTTCAATGAAAGCAACCAACATTGATATATCATCTACATACCCTGCGAGCCACCTCTAGGGTTTTTGGCAGGGGATGATCAATCACGACCATGCCTACCACACGAACACAAAAACTTTACGCATACTAACAAATTATGACTAAATTCACACATTTTTTAGTTATTTTATTCGGGGTGGGCGGGATCTTCAATTAAAATGATTATCTTGCTTGGATCTTGGAGTAAGCTTGGAATGCTACTTTTTTCAGGAAAGCTCTTATATTTTCAGTTACTATATCCAATATCATGATCATGGAATAATCGCACCTGAAAACAGTGCAAGCGTCATTCTATGTGCTCCAATGTAGGTGAATGCTAACAAGATTGAGTACTGTTACATTTAATTACGATGGCTGATGACATTTTTGACTTTATTTAAACACTTGTGCAATTTCATTCTCTTGGATTGGCCATACTATATCGCTTTATTCTTTGTCATAATATTCGTCGTAAAGTAATTTTCATCGACTTCCTAAATTTTAGCCACATTAAATGAGTCATATCACCACTATCGATCGTTTTATCACCCATCTAAATACCTGCAAAAGGAGTGCAGTTATAAAGGTTCGGTTTAATAAGTGCGTTTTGGGGAATATGAGTCCCGAGCCGAGGGAAATACGAATTCTCATTAAAGGTTAGATGATCCAATACCATTATCTGCTCTCAGGCAGAGCCATTAAGAAGAGAATTAGTCTGCTTCAGCTTCTCTGTGTATGCCCAAAGCGGCTATATCCGGATTTTGGGCCAATATCTTCTGGACAGTCGCCGGAAGCCCAAGTAAGATGGCTATTTCGCCTCTATTGAGTTTCGTACTCTCACGACACAAGAGTAAAACCCTCGGGGAATTCCTGCAGCGTGATCGATGAAAGAGTTTTCTCGATATTATTGTCCGAAGCTGAAATCCGAGGCTACCCAAGGTACGTGCGTGCTTCGAATCATCTCCTTGCTTAAATGTTCACCTGGATAATCTAGACCTCCTTTCAGTTCAGTGGATATTGTTTTATCTTCAACTAATGGTGAAAAATTTGCAAAAAACTTTGTTGACATTTTTAAGCGCAGTTTTGAATTATGCAATGGTATCATATATGGCGTAATTCTATAGCTTTCACAAGTATCCCTCGGGTATATTCAACAAGCATTTTATTTTCCAAATTTTGTATTTCCCAATTCCTAGAATATTCTTTGTTATTTCCCTAGTGCCAATTTTGGAGTTGGAAGTGCTCTGATTTCACTATATATTAAACGCAGTCAGTTCACTATTTTGTATTTGTGATTTTTAGTGTTTTTTCTTGCTTTTAATGTAAATATTTGTCAAAGGTGCAATGATATAACAACGTTATTTTTCGAATCTTTCAAAAATTTAGTTTAAAATATTTAATCCTGAGGACACAAGATATGAAACGTTCCTGATTTATTACTACAAGTTGATTTTTATAAAAAGAACGGGAAATTAAAAAAAGTATTCCCTTGCATTGCATTCATTATAGCAATTGATTTATAGTAGGAAAATAACGGCCAAAAATATTTAAAATGTTTTGCCTACTTTGCATACATTAGGTCACTTGTTCATAGTCACCCATAAAAGAGACTGTAAAAGAATTGTAAGTGTATAGGCGGCGCTCAAAAGGCTTCTTGGAAACCACGCGAAAAAAAAACCTAAACACGCCTATGAGAAGAAGATCAGGAGGTAAAAAAAGAAAGACTAACAAAAAAGATGGATTAAAAGAGGATTTCTGTGAAAGGAGGCAATGCATGACGTTCCCTAAAAAAGAGAGAATTTGTGCTGAAGGAAGGATGATTCCCATAATTCGCTAATGTTGTTTGCGAAAACGTAAAAAAAAAAAAAAAATAAATTCAAGCTAAAACCATTGGTAGATATGTCCCGGGACTGAAACGGTTAAATAAATAAATAATTCA
Source organism: Ischnura elegans (assembly GCF_921293095.1). Lineage (NCBI taxonomy): Eukaryota > Metazoa > Arthropoda > Insecta > Odonata > Coenagrionidae > Ischnura > Ischnura elegans. The sequence continues at coordinate 59,610,728 of NC_060253.1, forward strand.
AAGATGCTAAGTTTATATTCATCAGATGCTACAAATGGAGTATGTTTCTCAATGGAAGCGAGGCTTGGACAGCAGCAGAGAAATCAAGAGTGGAAGCATTCGAAATGTGATGATGCTAACGAAGAATAATGAAGATAAAATGGATTGATCGTGTAAGTAACGAGGAAGTGCTCAGAAGAGTGGGAGAAAAGAGAAGTCTCCTAAGAATCATAAGCGGAAGACGACAACTTACTTGGCCACATTTTAAGGCATGATGGCCTGATGAAGAAAATGGTTGAAGGAAAAGTGGAAGGGAAGAAGGGCAAGGGAAGGCCCCGAATGAGTTGCATAGGATAGGTTATAAAGGATGTAAAATAGAAGAAATATGTAGCTATAAAAAGGTTAGCGGATAGGAGAGAGAAGTGGAGAGCTGCGTCAAATCAATCTTAGGATTGTTCACTAATGATGATGACTAAGTTTATAAGCGGCGCTCAGAAGACTTATTAGTACTCACGTGAAAAAATCCTAAACATGCCTACGAGGAGGCAAAAAAGGAAGATGAGCAAAAGAGATGGATTAAAAGAGGCTCTCTGTAAAGGGAGGGAATGCATGACGTTCCCTTAGGAAGAGAGATTTTCCACTGAAGGATAGCGTTGGGAGGACTCAACGAGGTATTTTCCTTTCGACCGCCTCTCTCCCCCAACCACTCTTACAATCGGAGCTCCGATCGTTGGCTCGCAGAAATGAACGCTGATGTTGTCATCGGTTGCCCGATATTTTTTTTCTTGCCAGGAGTTGGAGTGGAGGCGGAGCGTGGGAGTATGTGAGGGAGGTTATTCCTATCCGAGGCTAGGGTTGGAGTTGTATGAGTGGGAAAGGAATCCTTGCTCAGCGCTTGAAGATCTTGTGTTCGATTAATGCCCCATATTTGTGCGAATCGTCGATGCATCCCGCTATTTCTCCTCCTCTGGGAACTTAACCACTCTTTTCCATACGCTGTGAGTGGATGGCATTTTTTCTTCGAGGCAGAGGGCGCTGCCCTCAATTGGAATGCGGTCAGGCTAAGGGTGTGTGTTGTGCCGAGTGTTGCTAAATGCGCAAAGTTGGTTGGCTATCAGGTAGTCAAAATTGAAACTGAACTAATTAACACCCAATTAGGCTTTCATCATCACAATGAGAAAGTAAAAGAAAGGTGATATTTCACACTCGTCCGACCGCACCTTGAATATGCAGCAAGCGTATGGGATCCGGCGCAGAAAGACTCAATGAGCGAACTGAACAAAATACAAAGGAAGGCTGCGCGGATCGTCAAAAACCGCTAAGCGCGTACAGACAGCGTTACCCAGATGTTAAGCGAATTAGGCTGGGAGCCGCTTGAGACTCGGAGGCTGGGCGCTAGGCTTAGATTGCTTGAACAATTGAGAATGGATATCTTTAAGAGTGACACGGAGCCGCACTATATTTTCAGGTCCGATAGAAGCGATAAATTAAGAGAGATGTTTTGCCGAACGGATAGATATGGGAATTCGTTTTTCCCCCGAACTATAAAGGATTTTAATAAATGCTAGTCGTAATGGATGTTTGTGTTGTAATTTGTTAATATTGGAAACCCTCGTTGTAAAAGGCCGTCATGTGCTGTTTACTGGGGATGTGATAAATAAATAAATAAATAAATAAATAAATAAATAAATAAATTTCCTTAGAGCACTTCCCTTTTTGCCGGCATCGGTGGCGGCGGGGTAAAGTCCTTCAGTCTAGAGGTGGTTCACAGGGTATTATATCGGCGTAGAAACTTTGAATTTTTGTAAGATATTATTTTATCTTGAAAATAATCAGTCTTGAATACTGATGATATTAATTTTTCGTGCCATATTGAATGCATGTTTCTGAATATCCCTGGTGTTTCCAACAGCACATTTCGCACGTTATAGCTTCATAGAAAGATTACCTTCATGAGCAGTAGGCAATTATTGCCTTTACATTAATGTGGAAATACAATTTGTTAGGGTGCGTAACATTTTATGACCGTGTGGCGTACATCTGGGAATTCTCTTGCTTGTCGAATGCTGATGATCACCCCCTGCTAATCACCCTGGAGTTGGCCCGGAGGGTTTTATATAGATATAGACGTAATACTTCCCTTTCGTGAATTGGGTGGCGTCGGAAGATGGCAGCGCGTATTGCAGTCCTTTCATTGGTCCACCTACGAGCGCACAACTTGCATCTCCTAATGAGGAATTGCTTCCTTCCCTTTCCCACCCGTTGGCACAAGATGGTGTTTGCTTTGGCCTCTCGGGAGGCGATTCGTGTGGTCCGTGCAGAAGCACGCTTGGCTGGCTTCTTCGCCGTCCTCATCACAGGATGTATCGTGGATAGCGTCTCAGTTCGTAGCCCACTTACTCGTAATCTCCTACGGATATCCATTGAATCACAGCTAAAAAATTGACCTCATTTTTATCCTGTAGATTTCATTAAAGTAACTCAATCACTTTGGTAAATTAATATTTTCATAGATCGCTTTGCTGTTATTTTTATTACTATGTCGCGGGATAAACGACATTTTTCGGCCTTTTTTTCATAAGCGTATGGTACCTTAAACACTATTTTTGTTATACTTGTACATTCTATATTTTCTAATTGCTCTAACATCACTTCAATTTATCCAGAATATTGTTCAGTATAGGTTCCACGATACAATATTAATTTCATAATTTTATAGCATTTATATAATTAAGTTAATTGTCTCTCCTTTTACACTTACTAATATCTATATGCATCCATATAATAAGATTAATTATATCTCCTTTTGCACTTACTAATGTCTATATTATTTCATTTCATTCAAAATGTCAGATCTCCCTCGAAAATTTCTTCACTCGCCCATAATTTTGCCTTGTGTTACTGACTTCATTACCCTCTTCTCATCACCTCATCCTTCCACAAAATACCTTCTCCTTCCCTCCTACAGAGTTTTCTCTTCTCGCTGATTATGTTGAGAATGCTCTCATTTTTAATCCCGCACATTCATCTATACTTCTCTATTTTGCTAAACTTCAAAGGTTTTTTTTTTCAAAGCTACGCCTAGCGTCTGAATAAATTTACCCCCCTTTTAATAGTCCGCATTTATTGCTCATTAAAATGCTGGCTGGCCATGAAACGAAATTTTCACTAAATTTAACGGCTAAGGAAGAATTATAATGGTCGGAATACCAAAAGGAAGAATAACAGGAAAATTTCTCTAAAAGATTTTAAATTATAAATAGAAATGATATCGCTTTCTTTGCTTCATTTCAACGTTCATGCGTGCATATGTGCGGAACACTTCGGATAAATAGATCAACCGCTCAACTGGGGTAAAGTGTGCTTCTTTGAATGTGTGCCAATTAACCGGAATGTACTTTAATAGTGGTAATACCGATTTTTTCAATGCCATAACTCTAAAGAAACTCGATCGAAAAACCTTAGTCAGGGGAGTTAACGCAACCCATTCCACTACTTTCCCGGTTCTGCAAACGAATACCACGGGTTGGAATTTCCCGAGAATTTCAACGAATTCGTATCATTTGACCAAGTCGTTCATTAGTTGGTGAGCGATTGGGGCCGAATTGAGAATGGCCTAACCCTTTCGAGAAGAGGCTGCGCATTGGAGTACGGCAGTGCTGGGCGCAGAAGCTCTCTCACACGGACGTTTTTTTTTTGCGTATTCTCGCGGCCCACAACCTATTTCTCGTTCGCAACCCAACAACCTCCCTGACGTTTCCAAACGCGCTGATCGCGTTGGAAATTCTCCCTCGGAATTGGATGGGCTTTTGTCGTCCCTCCCTCCTCTCCTTCAATTTACCTGGAGCCGTTTTGTGTACCCGCGACTGAATTATCTACATGTGTAGGTCCTGGTGCAAATATAGATACACGAGGGGGCAAACGCGTTTCATTGCTGATGAGATAAGCCCATGTCTACACATAGAAAAGAGCGAGAAGAAGAACCAGTTGCTATGCAACGCCCTGCATCCATGCAACCTACCCCGCTTCAATCCTACCGTATGTATATACGTATGCACCTTTCCGCATCGCTGAAAATTACGTGATATCCATTTCACTAAGGGGAAGCATCTTCCTGCTCTTCCTTCTTGCTTCCGACGATCTTTTCCTAGCCCTTTCCTTGAAAAAGATTTTTTTCGGGAAGACTAAAAAGAGTAAGGGAGACTGGGATGTGTAAGGTCGTGGGGACGAGAAAAGCTCCGGGCTGTAATATGCAGAAGTCTTCGAGAGATGGAAAAAGATTAAAGGGGCGAGGAGGGAGCACAAGACCCAAGGAATATGAAGCTACATGCACGTAGGGTTAGATCGCGGGGTCATGCAAAAATTCGCGACTATCAAGAACGTAGTAGGGTGCTGCTACCCCCGTCTCTCGTGCTAACTCGGGCGGAAGGAGGCCATGAGGATACAGTTTGCACACGATCCCCTGTTGTGTAGTGCTTAGGAGGTCTTGATGCTTCTCACAGTGCATATTCTTGACCCCAAAAGATTTCGGACGGAGTTTGCCTCGAATTTTTTCTTCTTTTTTACTTTTTCCATAAGTCTCCTTTACATCCCTCTTGGGCGGAATTTCGTGGAGCTGTCGGGAGGCGGATAAGGCGAAGGATTTAGTTTTACGCTTCCTGCGCACGCTCAAAGCTACGCAAACACTTCTTCCAGGTTTTTATTTATTTTTTCTTAATGATGCTGCATCGCGAAGAGCGAAATACTTGGATGGTGGAGAAATACAGCGTGAAACGCTGGGAGGTCAATACATGAATGTCACCGTAGCTCCAGGGAGTAATATTGAGAATTGAGCATAAAGTCGTACGCATCTGAACCCGTAAAACCTTTCTTTACATTTATTATGAATACTTATATTTGCTGCTGTCATCCTTAGAGGTACTTAACCTCGATTTCCCATGTAAAGTTGTTTACGTATTCTCAGATTTTAAATTTACTGATGGTTGTTCCCTATTTAAATATCTATAGCAACCTAATGTTTATGCGTTAAAATAATTTTTAAAGAAACAAATGAATTCGTTTCGGAGACGTATGAAATAAGATGCTCATCCCGTTCAAGGGAGACATGATATTTATGTAGTTACAAGTGATAGTCAAACGTCGTTGGCTGATTTGACATGATGTATGGCTTAAATCTTCATTATTTGCCATTGATATTATCAGATATGCTGGTACAAAAGAAAAAGTCTGGTCAGCCTATTGGTACCTCATATATCGCTACCAATCACATTGACTGTCGCGTGCTTAGACAGCGACAACCGATATTTTCTCAAATTATTTTCTTATTGGTTCCAACCGATATTTTCTCAAAAGCTAACGTGTAAGACAAGTAAAACGCATTTAAAATTACTTACTAATTTCCATAAGCTACTATTCACACGTACTTTTGTTCTTTCCATTCCAGTCGCTTGGGATTGACACAGCAATTCAACTGCGGAAAAAATTACTTCTCAGTCGAATTCCAAATAAAAAGAAATCCTATCTATTTCCTATTATTTATATTTATATTTCCTATAATTCATGCGTTATAACGTTATGCTACTGTTCAAATCTCGCTGCCATACTAATCACTGTATATTGAAATAGGAAAAAGTAAGCTGATACGCTTATATATATCTACGTAGATGAAAGTCAAATATGAAAAAATGAAGGTAATTGATAATTCTCCTCGGAGCACCGTTGATTTTGAGCCCATTTTCACTGATTAGTGAAATAGGAGCACTAAAACTTAATCGTCTACCTAATCACGGTTATGATTGTCATTGCTGGATTACCGCACGAAAATATGCACTTAACTCTTACGCCAGGCAAAACGAATATTTCATTCCTCTCCGACCAGAAAATTACATCTCCCATTCCCGGGCGTCGTGTTATGAGTTACAAGCCCTGAAATGAAGTTGTATTTCCGCAGAGAAAGAGGAGGAGGAATGGCGGATTGTGAGCGGCTAATAAAACATTGGGGCCACGACTCCGATCCTTATGGGAAGTCAATATTTATAGCTGGTACATAGCGTGCGCGTAAGAGCCCGGGATTACTTATGCGAATTGAGCAAGCATGAAGAGTCATGGCATGATATCCCACCCTTCGAGAACAGCCCTGATGATTTTTATGTTCTTTTATTTCACTTTTAGTTTCCTCATGTATGTACATACAAATGTATGTACATACAAATATTTATTTATTTCACCACCAAAAACGGCACAAAGGCTTTTACATTGGCTGTTACTTAAATAAATAATACGTAAAAGATAACAAGCAATAACAAAATAAGTAAAAACTAACAGAAAACAAAATTTTTCAACATAAGAAGGGGCAATATGGATTAGACAACGGTGGATTATTCAGATGGCATTTTAATGAGGATTTGTATATAGTGGCAGAAGAAAAGATGTCCAGAGAAGGGGTTTTTGAAGCCAAGGAGTTAAATAAGGACAGGATTCGGTAGAACAGAGAGCGTTGAGAGATGGAAAGACGGAATCGCGGAATGTGAAGCAGACAGTCATAATGTAAGGGGCGAGGAGGAACATGGAAACGGAAAAGAGGGAGAATTTCGTTTTTCCGGAGAGAGCCTCTAAAGATTCTATGCAGAAACATGAGATCAGATCAGAACACGGCGGCTAGTTATGCTAGAGATTCTGAGGGAGGAAATGATAGCGACAGGGGCATAATATCTGAGTGTGGGGATCCGATGGCGGGCTACAGCAAGAAATAAGTTGACAGGACGGTTGAGCAAGTTAAGAGTAGTGGGGCAGGTGGTAGACCAAACTGGTGAGCAGTATTCCAATACTGGGAAGAATACATCCGAAAAAAAAACTGTTCTTAAAGCGGTAGGGTCGTGTAGGTCTGTTAGTCGATATAGCGTGTGCCATTGCTCTCTTCACAATCATCGAAATATTTTTCGATGATTGTGAAGAGAGATCGAAAACTTAAACATCGAAACTTTAACTTATCATCAAAGATTACACCTAGGTCGTAGTGCGAGGTTACAAGAGGGATTATTATTATTATAGTATTCTACCGATTAAGGTAGGTTTCCATGGAGTACTAAAGAAGCGATCCGGGAGCCTCTCTTTCCTTCCAGCACTGCCTTCTTCAGTTCACTGTAAGGCCTACTCCCTTTCAATCTATCTAAAAATCCTATTCTTTTCCTTTCCCTCCCTCGTTTCCCTAACATCCTACCCTCTAACACCATTTTCAACATCCCCTACCCGCTAAGTATCCTCCCATCCATACCATCTGTCACAATAGGGATAGGCTGATTTAAGAGGTTGTATGAGTGTTTCAGGGGATCGTTTTTTAAAATGTCATCAACGCCGATTTTGAGGGTTTGAGGGGCCGACCCGTATCAGCCAAGTATAGTACCATTTGAAGCTTATGGGGGGCAAATAATATTAAAGGACTGTTCATGCGGAAAAAGAAGGGAATCCTCCGCTCTCCTCCGCTATGAAGTATCGATTTTCTTTCGAGGCCTCGAACTGGGGCACGCGTATCCGCTCCCCCACCTCACACACATGACGTGTACTGTTTGGGAGGGGTATAAGAGGGGTGGGCAGGCATGGGGATGGCTAATCTTGAGAGGGAGCCGCACAATTTGCCATCCATTATAAGGTCATGTGCGCAAATGTTTACGTGGCTCACGGTGGTCTCCTTTAGTGACTCAAGAAATTTTTCATTCTCAGGATTAAAGGCCCGGAGCTGGTATCTGCTGCATTTAGCTGATAAATAAGGAGAAATTAAGTTGTTCGAAAAATCCACAGAGAAAAAATGATTCGCCTTGACCAGGATCTGATCTGAATTTGCGAATGACTTTTTCTCTGTGGATTTTTCGCACACTTTGTGAATTGCGGGTGACTCCCGTTATCACCGTGGCTAGTCCCGGTATACTTAAATCAGAAATTGAGATCTACGGCCTCTGAGCAATACAAAACAAAAAAAATGGAGTCTCCAATGGCCGTAAATTTGTCACCACTCGTCAAATAGATATACGTACTTCGAGCACAAAGTGTCCCTCTTCAGCGGGCTGAAAGGAATTAATCACTTGAAATACGAGGTTGTAATTGAAATAATTCGAGGACAACTTTGAATAAATAGGGAAGAGGCAAATGGAGGCGGGAGGAGGGGAACCAATCGGTGAACAAGGTGAACCGATTATTTAGCCGATAGGAGAATGGTGGGTGAGGCGGCGTCACACTAATATTAGTATTAATGGCCTTTTATTTATTTATCATATACTTATAGTTGCATGTTACAATCTACAAACTCGGGACTTGAACCCGCGAACCTTGGTATGGTAGTAAGAGTCATCCCCGCCTCCACCGTGGCCAATCGTTCATTCATTTTTTAATTTAACTATTAATTTTCATCATCCCGAGTAATTAAACAGTTTTTAGATCTATTATTGAGTTTCAAAACTCATCTCAGAAATTGTTAAAACATTTTCGATACATATGTTGTTAATTAATAATACTTTTGGGTTAACCAGCGTTTTGTGGTTTAATATTCAGCGTTTCTCCCCTCTTCTAGGGACCTCTAACGGACAGCCCTGAAGTCTCCGACAGAGGGGAATAAACGTTGACTTTTTAACCAAGAGACGCGGGTTAATGCAAACGTTTTATCAATTGACGAAATTATCGCAGAAAATAAATTGAAGGGGATGTCTTATTCTAGTGGTATCAAGAATCATGAAGAGGGATCATGGTTTAAATAGCCATGGCAATGGAAGTTTTATTCAGGATAATTTAGTAACATCGTTGTTATAAAATAATTTAATGAATTTAATGATAAATTTCGAATCCATATTGAATCCGTTCACATTTAATCTTATTTGACGACAAGTGAGGCAATTTAAAGAACACAGAATCTACTTTGCCTACCAGATTTGAATGTAATGTTAAGGTCAAAGTATCCCGATTTCTAAAAATGTTTAAAATATGGAGTCGCATCATGGAATTTTTCACTAATGTGTTACATTTAATTCAATATCACGTACAGTTGAATAGTTTAACGTAACAATGTGGGAGAAATCCATAAAGGAAATAATCGATTTTTACACGTTGCTATCTAGTATGATCGCTCTTTAATTTTATGAAACTTACTTACATTAGGTGCCGGCAATTTTCTGGTGGAATCTATTCAATCTGCTTACCTGCAAAGTAAAAAAATATAATTAGCAACGTATTTACATTTTTAGTACTCAACTTCTCTTTATAAGAACCAATATTTGATAAGCACTCATAATTTACTTTGTTTCAAGTAACCAATTATTTTTATACATCAAACTGTAACATTTGATATGGTATAGACAGGCTGTATCGCTTAATTTGATGATATATATTTCATGAAAATTTGGCTTATGAGCCATCTAGTATTGTTTGGAATCATCCTTGGTTTGTTTGAAATTTGCTAACGAAACGATTTTTGATTATCATCAAGAAACCTTCTCATTCACAACCATTGGAGGCTTAAAGCCAACGACATGCGAAAAATGTAATAGGATAGGTTGTGATATAGGATGTAGGATTAGTAATACGCAGCGCGAAAAAGAGTGACAATGAATATTTTGAGGTTGTATTCGATTCTCTATGGAAGCGAGGCTTGGACGTTGGCAGCAGCAGAGAAGTCAAGAGTGGAAGCATTCGAAATGTGGTGCTACCGAAAAATGATGAAGATAAAAATGCATTGACCGTGTAAGTGACGAGGAAGTGCTAAGAAGAGAGAGATAAACGAGAAGCCTTCTAAAAACCTTAAGCAGAAGACGGGACAACTTAGTTTGCCTCATTTTGAGGCCTGATGGCCTGATGAAGACAATCGTTGAATGACAAGTAGAAGGCATAAAGGGCAAGGGACGGCCCCGAATAAGTTAAATAGGACAAGTTATAAAGGATGAAAAAGAGAATAAATAGGTCGCTATAAAAAGGTTAGCGGATAGGAGGGAGAAATGGAGAGCTGCGTCAAACCAATCTTAGGATTGTTGACTAATGATGATTCGATACCCGTCCTAGGAATTCAATTTAAAACATTTTAAAACTTGCAAATTCCTGTAGATATTAAATCCGTACTTCCTTCTAGTCGCCTCGTTTGACAAAACTGACATTTTCAGAAAAAGAACCACTGTAATGCAACAATATTTGAAGGGAGTCAATGTGACTAAATTTGTATGTCAATGAAGTCAACTTACATAGAAAATAGTTTATAATACCAAAATATAAAGACGGCTCGGGAATGAAACACCACTTATATCACCTCCGGAAGATGTACACTGATGTAATTCGTGAAGTCATATCCGTTTATGGTATAAAACCATTGTTTTTCCGATTTAAAATGCTTACAAAATCCGGAAATATTTTCTCTTAGCGAATAAGGCCAAATTTGTTCCCTCCATTGGCTGTCAGATACCCCAAAATCCAATATCCGTCCGAACTACACAGCAGCCTTCCCTCGTAAAGTTATTGACCCCGTGTTTTCGGCTTTTTATTTTGTAAGCCGAATTTTGTATTAAGGCCTCTCCACCAGCAGTAGAAAGAAATAAGGATACTGAACAAGTTTGTGTATAAAAGCGATGATTAGCAATTTATTTAAAACTTTTCATCATCTTATCATCAGGCATCACCATCAATAGAAAGATAAAATCATCAAATTAAAGGAAACATTGAAATTGTTTTTTTTTAAATTAAAACTATTGCGCGAGAGTGAAAAGATTTATGGTTACATAATTGCGATGACGACTATATTTAAATGTATACTCGAAAGGCTTAGTTTGTATGTATTATTTCAACTATGATTACGGATATATTAAAATAAACTGTACTCTTAATTGCTATTCACGAAAATTTAGTTCCTGTACTCATTTAATATTGAAACCTAGAAGTCTTTACGGCTAAATTGAAAGGATTAGGAACTTACGGACTTCAGCTGTTGATGGAGTAGTTAGTCATTAGATTATTTCCGTTAGACGCCACGGAAACAAAACATCTTTACGTTGTCTCCAGATTGTGACGCTAGATACACGGTCACACCACTGACCCAATTTCTCGAATAATTCTTGAAACAAGGTTTTGAGATAAAACCTCTTCAAATTACTCCAATCAGGAGAAAAAGGAACGCAGAAGAACAAGCATAAATCGACGAGAAAAAACTCGGAACTGAAGCACAGAGGCGTTCTGGTGATTCTTTCCAAGCCTCTTGTGTCGCTTGGCATAGCGGCTAGGGCAAGGAGAGCAACTTGGGAAAACAACAATTTGGCTGCCAGGTTGAGAGGTTGGCCTCTTAAAGCACCTCTTCCTGCGAGTGGCCAATCAATCCATCAGTGTCATTATTTGTAGCAGCAGCGGTTTGAATAAGAATGCACCAGTTAGAGTTGGCGAAAACATGCTGGTAAATCTAAAATGTTTGTTCTTCACACCAAAGCATAAAGACAGCACTGGATAAAGCCAAACATTAGCAAAGACTGCAGCCAAATATTAGTTCAAAATTTGAGAAAACAAAAGAAAAAATATGAAAAATCTGCAAAATGATAGAATCCATAAATAAAATGAATTTATGTGTTGGATTTGTAACTATTCATGTTAAGTGTTTATATAATATAGCTTGATGTATTGTAAAAAAAAGAAACGGGTGTTCGTACTATTGAGAGAATCGCCCAATCATGAGGGGTCGTAAAAAAATATGGGAACAGGTGCGGAGACAATTGTGCGAAGAGTAAAAATATCAAAGGAGCTTGTGGTGAGAGGCGGTAATCACGAATGCGAGTAGATTAGAGCGATTCATAACGACAAGCAGGTTATCACCTTTTTATTTACTCTAGAGGAAAATATGGAAATCGTTAAAGAAAAGTTCACTCAACCCCATTGATGGAACAGTAAAAGTTTAAAAAATGACATTGTTCGAGGCGATTATCAGAATATCATCGAGGAATGGTGGTATAGTGCAGGCATACATAATGATTAAATTTTACTTATGAATACATACACGATGATCTGGACTGTAACATTCGACTCCAACTAGCTCTCAAAGAAACGCCTTGGCTTAGGTCTTTTATCATTCATTGCTGTGTGAAAATATTACGCACAAAAATAAAAATTCAAATATTTAGGTAAAAGCCAATGGTAAAATAGGATATAATGTTAAGAGTAATAAGTTCTTTTAGCAAAAAGGAGTAGTTCCAAATGAAAGAAAAATTTATAGCCATTTCTGATTCACATTTTCTAACGAGTAGGTGAATTTTAAACTGTCGTATTAGCAATGGAGTCTAGGGGTATCAATCAGGAATATAGGATTTCGACTGCCATTACTTCGTAATCACCCGTTAGGCTATTTAGGATTAAGGAGGGAGGAGCAACGTTTCAACTCCAGATAGAGCAACGTTCCGTGAATTCCATGATGGTTTGAGATATATTTAGAGGTTGCGAGGATTTCTGTTTTTTGATGAGTCTGAAATATTCTTTTATAATGGTTATGGCGAGTGGGATATGGTGTTCATAAAATGTTCGAACGAAGAGACGACGAGCCAAATATAACCCGATAGAATTTATAAAATGACGAAAGAGTATTGGAAAGCTTGATGACCTCTTCTCTTTGAAGGTTCCGTAATTATATTTGTTATATTCTTGATGATTTACGATGAATATGATATAACAACAGGATGGATGTGATATATGTCTCTCCAAAATTAGTTTGGTATCTATGATTGTGCAGTTAATTGGTTTAATGATTATTTATCAATAATGAGTTTAAATGCTTAAATTGTTTAAGTAGCAATAAATATACTACTATTATAGCTTTTATTATTTCACGAATAATAATAATTATTATCATCATCTCAACTTTGCCGAGTCAACGGCTGTTGAATCCGGGAATCGAATCGCGGACATTTGGCTTTTCGAGTAGCTGCACTGAATAGTGTTTATTGTGGTGGACTTACATCTACGTTACATATTTTTTGCTCTGTAAAGTCGAGCATGGGGGTTATTTGTAAGCAATATCTGCATTTTCATTCATTTTAATCTGAAGGTAATGGAGTATGACTGAGGAAGGTAAATGTGACGGGAACGAAACATCGAGATGAAAAGGTAGAAGTGAGAAAATGAGGAAACGGAGAGAGCGTGGGTACAAAAACAGAAAATGCGCGGAGAATCGGAGGCATTTGTCTCCCGTGCCGGCCGAGAGATGGCAGGGATGTGGACCGAAGGAAAGAGAGTGAGGAGATGAGAGAGGGAGGATACCGAATAGAGGGGAAGGAATGTGAAGAGGTAGGCGGGGGCATTGTACAATTCCGCAGTACACGCGTCGACGGCGGAACCCGCCTTTTGAGTGCGGCGGAAGAAAAGGCGAAACAAAAGAAAATCTCGCGAGAGGGGGCGGGTCGGGAGAAAGAGAGAACTCCATAGAGCAGAACAAAAGGCCATCGCGGTGCGTGTGCTACGGGGGAAGAGGCAGGACACGAGGAAAGGCCACGGAGGAAGAAGAAGGGGGACAGGAGAGCAAGCAGCGGGTATTTTTTCAAAAGAGCTAGCGGTGAAAGGAGGAGAAAGAGATTGGATGAGAATGGCAAAAGCTGCGTAGCGCGGAGGAGATTGAGCAAGCGGTAAGCTGGGCTGAGGACTCTTCCAAAGCGTAGAATATTAAGGGCATAACGAAGGCATATAACAGTTGGCCCCCATAGTAGGGTAAAAGGAGTTTTAATTTAAAGGGTTCCGTTGCAAAATTAATATTTTTTTCAAAAGGAATGATTACTATTGACTTACATATGTAGAGTTGAATACACCAAAGAATGTAGTTCGAAATAAAAAATATTTGACTTAGCCGGGATTCGAACCCTGATCTCCCGATTGATGGTCAGTATGTGCTGTGCTTTCATGGTGTATATTTGTAGAGTTTGGTGCGCTGAAGTTACACGACTCTCGTGCTTGCTTAGAGCTAAATATCCATCGTTTCGTGGATTCTGGATTTCCTCATTTTAACACAGAGTAAAAGATATTAGACACACCAAATGGGCTATTGAAAAAATGTGCGCAGTAATGATAATGCTAACAAAAAAGTATTTCAAATATTATCCTCTGAAGTCATAAAAGTTTATGAAGATAACTTCGGTATTCTAAAAGCCGTTCTAAACTTTTTGCCTCCCTGCTTCATTGCACCTCCACAAGTTCTCTTGCTTTCTCTTTGTTGCTGAATTCGAGTGCTATATTATTCCTTTCAATTTATGTGAGCTTATTAGTATTAACAGTGTATATCAATGTATATTACGGATCGTTATGATAAGAATGAACCCATTGCGTCGAAAAGATGGGACACTAGGGCTAGATTAATTGGCAAGGTTTGTTAAAGAAAATGAGGAAGAAATATTAAACTTTGATTCATAATGAAGTAGGCTGTGTTGGCCGTAGATATTATACGCTAATTTAGTGGAACAGCTAATAAAAACCATGAAAGAGGACCCCTCATCAAATCGAGTCGGAAAATTATTAAAAACACGTGTAATAGTAGCTTCTCAGTGACGCTTGTGTACGTAATTAATAAAGGGGCGTTGTTGGGAAGAAAAGTGAAACTGCTAAGGTTAAATGAAACTTATGGCCGGAAAACTAATATATTCCTCGTTGATGTTTTCTACGAGTAGCCCCATATCCCTAGAACAAAGCTTGTATTTCAGCGGGAGAGGGTCATTGTAAAGGCTGAGCTCATTAAGGCGTTGTTCAAAGACAAAACAAGATTGCAATGAAAAGTGATATTAAATAAACGCGGAAGACTGGTTGGAAACGGAGAGCCCGGAAGAATAAGTACGGGTGGCGAGCTAGCAAGACAAAAGAGGGAGCTGTATTCCCACATTCCGTCCAAGATCTTTCCCTTCTTCGATGTCTCCTCGGAACATCATATTTAGCCCGCTGTTTCCAAGAGACTGAATAAGACCTCAAGCGAATATAAGTAGGGCGACGCTACAAATGGACGAAGGAAGGAAGATAAGAAGAGACCAAGAAAAAATGGAATAAGTTCTTATTTTTATGGAGAAAAGGTTTTAGGAATAGAATTATCAGTACACATACCTACATGTACGTATCACATACCTACCGACTTACTCGTGCCTTATACTTATCGGTACAATGCATAAGAACAAGGATGTCATGGACTGTAGACAATCACTTGTAGTGATAGAAGTGTATTAAAAGTATATCTACAAATTAAATAATTATTAGAACTCATATTATTAATTCACTACAAAAAGTGATGAATGTAAGTAGGGCGACATGAACCATGGGAGAAATAAGGAAGATATAAAGGGAAAAAGGAAATTGGAATGAGTTTTTTTAAACAAAGTTTCGGAATGAAATTATTAGTGTACATTACATTAGAGTTGTAGGTACGATGCATAAGAGCAAGAATGATATTCAGAATATTAGACAATGATAGAAGTGTATTTACTAATTAATTAAAGAATAATAAGTACTCATATTATTAATTCACAGCAAATAGTGGTGAATGTAAGTAGGGCAACACGACACATTGACGAAGAAAGGATGATATGAAGAGATGAAGGAAATTGAAAAGAGTTTTTCATTTTTTTTGAATAAAAGGTTTCGAAATATGATAATTAGTTCACAATACCTTAGTTTTTGGCACAATGCGTAAGAGCAAGACTGACAAGAATGATTTTGGACAAGCTCGTGGACGGATAGAAGTGTATTTACCGTCTAATAAAATGATAATCAGTACTCAATTTCATTCAGAATAAAAATAAGGCAAAATGAGTGACCAAATTCTGGCACAAAAATGAAAGTAGACGTAAACAAAAATTTGATGCGGCGTTCAAAATAAAATGAAAACTCTCATAAGTAATGTAACGAGATAATTAAAGATAAAATTATCCTTCATCTTACTGCGGGTATATATTACAATTTTTCACGCCTTGAAAATGTAATGCGGAGATGTAGAAACAAAAATGTCCCTGACAGCGTAATTTTGGCGGAAACCATGATGATAAAGTGAAGAGAGAGAGAAACGGAGAGTTAAAATGGAACTAACTAAATGATAATCACCACTCAATTATCAATTCAGAATAAAAATGAGTGACAAAATTTAGTAGACGTAAAAAAATTGATGTGGCGCGCAAAATAAAATTAAAATACTCATAAGTAATGTAACATGATAATTAAAAATAAAATTATCCTTGATCTTACTGCGGGTATGTTTCACAATTTTTCACGACTAAAAAAATGGTGTGGAGCCGTAAAAACAAAAATGTCCCTGACAGCGTAATTTTGCGTGAAACGGTGATAAAAAAGTGAAAATAGAGAGACGGAGAGTTAGAATAGAAGTAAAGAATAGGTGTAGTTAGAAGGTAAAGTGAAGGAAAAGGCCTTGGCTTGGGAAGGTATGAGGCTCGTTGGGAATGTTCCTTAAGAGGGCATTAAGAGCACCGCATTCAGCTGTGAAGGGTGTGGGACTGTGGGATAGATAAAAGATGGGAAGGGTTGGTTGAGGCGTTTTCCAGCGGGAGTAAGGAAGGGGAGGTTAAATGGCGGTTGCCTCGCACTGCGAAAAGGGCTGCCCGTAACGAGGCATCCTTTCGATTGCGAGTCTCCGATTCTTGGGGCCTATCTTCACCCCTTCTTGTAAGTCCCATAAGGAGCATTCTGCCCAGTCCATGCATCCATTCTTTCTCAAGGCAGCGTGAGAATCTTCTCTACCGGCTTGGAGAATGAGCCATTGACATGTATCGTCTGCAAAGCTATAATCTGGCGTGGTAGGTAATAACAACCTTGAAAGCGGTCGGTGAGATTCATCGCCATATAGTACGGATAAATAAAGTTCATAGGAATAGCAGATATAAGACAACTTGGTTAATACTATTGAAACCCCTAATAATTAAAATAGACTTAGTTCTGTGTAAGATATCCGATGGTGTGCTAATTGGAGATTGGAAGTTATTTTTAATACGTATCTTCATTAGTATTTATTCTCATTAGTATGTTATGAATAAAGTAGAAGCTAGCTGTGAAAGATACTTTTAGGATTATTGAGCACAAATAGATAAAATATATTGATCGCCATATAATCTCCAAATCAACATACTATCGAAATTGCCCGATATTTCATCCAAAATTAATCATTTATCAATCTTATAGGGATCAAAGTGACAAATAAATGACCTTGTTCCTAAACTCCCAGGTAATTTCGGTTGATCACCGCTATTCTCAACTGGCAAAGAGCACCTCCAAAATAGCATAAGTTGCGCAAATATAATGTCGTCGTGGGAGGAACGAAAGCCTGGAAATTTTGAAAATTATTTTCAAATTGAAAATTAATTTCGGAGAAGAGGAGGGAAAGATTTACCTTATGAAATTTTTGTTCCAAATAAGGAAACCATAAAATTAGGGCCAGAAAAATCATTTTTCTGGTGGAAAAAGTAATAAGTATAAATATGAATAACAATCTGTACAAAAACTTTTCAATGAGAGCGCTAAAACGTAAATCCTGTCTTAACTTCTATCTTAAGTTTTCTCATTGGCTGTTTAATACATATGGGCACAAATTTAACTATAAGTATTCATAGATTTTTTTAGTCAGGGTGATATAATTGCCCATCGTCGTGCTTTCTTCTCTTGTTATGCCCTCCAGCCAATAGCTGGAACGCATTATCTTGGAATAACTTCTCAACAAAGTAAGCAAGAAAAGTACCAGCTTTCTTAGAAGAATTGAAAATTACGTTAAAAATATTCACGTCGAGCGTCGAGTCCAAAGAAGCAGTGAGTCTCCTCATAAACATTTTGGTCCCTATGAAGAAATTTATCTCTCTCGGGCAAAAACATTTCACCTCTGCAGTGGATAAAAAATGATAGCGCATTAACGACAGAAGTAGAGAAAAAGTATACTGAATTAATCAACCATTTTCACTATGCCATTCTAAACTCAATATGGAAAAAGTAATTCATTTATATTAATATAATGTTTCATTTCAACGGAAAGTTTTAATAAAGTGTGACGTAAACTTAATCAACTTTTAAGTTTTTCAATGCTATGCGGATTAGAGTCATGAAAGTAACATTTATTATTATATTTTCTTGAGGTTACAAGTGACATATATTCAGCGGCTCCATGAGTAGTTTGCGGTACCCGTAGACTATAACGTTCACGTAAAAATGTTTTCCTTGTCCGGCTAACCGGAGTGTATTTTATGATAACACGAGCCTAAAACAGGATGAATAAGGCTGATACAATTTTCCGGGAAAAAATGAACGGCAGGACGTTCACGTCGAAAATTAGGAGGGTAGAATAGTCACGTTATGAAAATTTTGGTTTCCACGGAGGAATTCATATAGCTCGGACAAAAATATTTCATCTCCCGCCGGGCGGAGGAGAGAAAGAAGGCCGAGCCGTATTTGTCTGAGCCGAGTGGAGAAGGAGGAAGAGCCGGGAGTGGGCAGCGGAGGTGGTAGGCCTTCTTTTCGCAGCAGAGTTCCATTTTCTGGCGGGCTACAAGCGAGGAGACACGACAGGGCTTTTTCCTTCTCGACTCTCGGAAGGAGAGACCGCGGGAGCACGGACGGTTTTATTAAACATTCCACAAGTAAGCACAACCCTCCTCCTCCTCTCTACACTCTTTTCGCATCTTTTTTTATATTATTTTCGAGAAGAAAAAAAAATACATACACACACTCAGTCCTTTGCCTCATCTCGACTGACGGCCAAGAAGCGAATTTAAGCCATGCGTCCGAGAGGGTTTTTCCAAGTACGAGGTTTGAAGGGGAGGAAGAGAAACAAGCAGGAGGAGGTCTATGGGGTGATTCAGCTAAGAAAAATAAAGGGTGGCCTGAGCAGTGCATGGGAGGGGATTGACGGGAAGTACTCGGGGAAAGCAGAAAAAAGGAGGAGTTGTGCAGTCCACAGAGTGGGTTAGCTGCGTTCCGTGGCAGTGGCATTTCGGGGGAAGCTTTGGCGGACAGCAGGAAAAGAAATTGCACGACCGAAGCCGTCTAGTTCGATTCTTCGCCGAGTTCTGGCGAGAGCACGGCCTCATTACTACGGACTGATTATTTCTTGGTTGATAAACTGTGGACTTACGTCAATTCGGCCGACGGATTCAGAACATTAATATTTCATCACCACAAGATGACAAGATGCATTTCCTCGTTTAAAAGACGTCGATTAATTTCTGAATCAATGATATAAATAATTTCTGATCCCAAATATACATACTCGACTGAGTAGGATGGAAAACATGTTATCCTGGCTCCAAGGCCCCGGCAGAGAAATTTTATTGGCTGGTTCAAATTTTCCATGCATGCACTCTGAATAGTTATGACTATAGGGTTTTTTCTGGCCTCTAGATAAGGGAATGTCTCATAGAGTTAGCACTACTTTAGTATTACATAAAAAGGATTCACAAGAATAGTTATCAATCATTTCTTCAAAATGAGTATTTTTTTCAATTTCTTTGTCATACTCTAATTTTTATTCCTGACTCCGTGCACTCACAGTTTCAACGTCCTACATTATCCTCCCCCTCTTATATTGGGTTAGGGATGTATTTACTCAATGACATTCCCCTTAAGACTAACTTTGTGAGTTCCCGTTTTGTGCATCAGTGACCCTTGCGATAAAACGCTGACTCAATTACGTTTCAAATGATGTAATTAGTTCAAAACTTTAGATTTATTTGATGATCCATTATCTTTTATGAAACCACTTCATTCAAATAACGATGCAAGAAATGCAATGCAAGAAATTTCTTAGATGAAGCTGATAGTGAAATAGGCATGATGAGATCCGGCAGGTATAGATATTTTGTCAATAGTTTTAAGAACATTCAGCCTAAAATTTATAAAGAATTTATATCCAAAGCGACGAATAGCTTCATCAGTTTTATTTAGGAAATTTTTCACCCTTTCATTGATTATTGATACTGATGAATAAATAGCTTTCACCATGTCACGATAAATGCAGAGTTTCTTTATAGAATGCAGTGATATATACGCTAATGGGTAGTTAACCTTCGTTAATAGAAATAGTAGACATTTGGCATATTGACTAAGGATCCAAAAATATTTTGCCTTAATCAAGAAGTTTAAGGATTCTTGAGAGTAATGTTCCTTAAATTCTCCTCCCCAGCAGAGTTTTCTTCTTATAAGTCAGGTATGCCTGAGATCAATGCCTCATGCTTTCACCTCCTTCAGTGCCTCCGTTGTCTATAATTAAACCCCCACTTTTCATGCATCCCTGAACCCTCATTCTCGTTCCTTCCTCTCCAAGTGTGACACGAAAATATGGCACAGTAGATGTTTAAATATCCCGAATGCAAATAAAAATTAACTTCGATGATGATTCGCTTCTCAATATCTTCGTTGGTATTTAAAAACCTGTGTGGAATTCACTCAGAAGAAATTCGATGAATTGATTTTAAAACTGTATGAAGCATTGACGATGAATCAGAGACGAATTATCTCTTTACTAGTCTTAAATTTTTATGAAAGTCAGGATTTTGGCTAAAGTTTTAATGTTTCTGCGGATAAATTTGCAATTTTAATAAAGCTTTAGTGATAAAGCTGCTTCATAAGAATGGTGAAACTGGACTGAAAGACTCGATGCATTTTTTTATGAGGCATCGGAAATGGCAATTAATTCTTAAGACAGAAATTTTCCGTTTCATTGGTTTAAATAACGAATATTTTACTTTACGACGGAGAGACACTGAGCGAAAGAGAGGAATAATAATAAATCCATCTGCATAACTTTCGACTGGATAATAATCAATGAAGTAGAGTCGAATTACAAGCTGTGATGATCTCAATCAACCTGAATATCAGTAGGTTGAGAGCTCCCCTATGTTTTTGCAATTACCATTGGATCGAGTTCTTGTTTGTCTCGCGGGATTGGGAGCGGACGTGGCCATTGATTCGATACACACACACGCTCCATCACGCAACTGTGACACGGAATTCGATTTATTCCATCCATTTCCCCGTCCGCGCCCAAGACTGCGACTGGGGGATTCGAACCTCAATCGTTCAGGCACGTCCACACGAGCCGTCTGGAGATAATCTCGCGGGCGAATTCGAGGGAGACGTATGCGCTCTCAGGAATTCAGGGGGGAGGGCAGAGAGTTGTAGGGGAGTTCGGGAGAAGGACGTGGTAGTGACGGGGTGGCGGCAAACGAACAAATAAACGACATCTTGGGGTGTGTGCTTGAAAATGATGGGAATCATTCTGATCAGTTTTCATTTCAAACGGTTAATTCCGATTGGTTTCGATGTTTTTTTAAATATTTAACTCCTACAGATCGCTACGAGAGATCATACCGTCATTGGAAAAAAATGTTTCAAAATAATTTTGATCAGTTCCAAGAACAAACCCGCCTAGGGGGTGTGGTCGAACCTGATCGACGTCATAGAGAGACGTCATTTCAGTGCGGGTGTGATTTAGACTGTTCGGCATTATTCCGATTGACTTTCATTTAGAACGGTTGATTCCGATTGGATTCAATGTGATCGGAGTCTGAAAGTTCTACTCCGAAGACTCACAAAAAGGCCTCATATCGACATCAGAGAAAAAATTTTCAAAAAGAAAAAAATCCGATCGCGTTGAAAACCAATCGGAATCCACCGTTCGGAATTAAAACCGATCGGAATGGTTTCAAGCAGTGCCGAGAAAATCTGTACTGGAGTGACGTTCCCCTGTATTCTCGGGGGTGTGTCGACGTCACTCCTGCAGGGCTTGTTTGATACCTTCCGGAATCTTTCCTATCCGCTTTCATTCCGAACGGTGGATTCCGATTGGTTTTCAACGCGATCGGAATTTGTTGTATTTGAACATTCTCACTACGAAGACTCATAACGAGGGCTAGCGTCGACATCGGATTAAAAATTACAAACAATAATTTTCAATCCCATTCCTACCAAACGGAATCAACCGTTCGGATTGAAAACCAATCGGAATGATTTCGAACAGTTTCAAGCAAACCTCTAATGGAGTGACGTTCCTCTGTATTCTCGGGGGTGTGTCGACGTCACTCCTGTGAGGGTGTGCTTGATATAGTGCGGAATCATTCCGGCTTTCCTTCTGAGTGGTTGATTCTGATTGGTTACATTATGAACGGAATTTGTTGTGTTTGAATTTTTTTAAATACGAAAACTCAAAATGAGAGCTTGAATCAATGAAAAGTTTACAAACAATAATTTTCAATCCTGCAACCAAACGGAATCAACCGTTCGGAATGAGATTTAATCGGAATGATTCCGAAAAGTGCCAAGCACACACCCACTGGAGTGACGTCCCTCCGTATTCTCGGCGGAAAGCCTTTCGGAATTTAAAGCGACGGAGTTGACGTGCATTAAAACCATCCAGGGGATAACCACAACGAGGGGAGTTTGCACGGGGAGACAGGAAAGACAGAAAAGTATAAAGCCGCGGGGGCAACCGTGAACCCGTTTTATGGAGCACAAACGTAAACTTGGGAGTACAGCGGCGGCGTCATTGGGGGAAAAGAGGCAAGGAGTGCGAGAAGGAGGTGGTGCTTGGAGTTTTTTTCTAATCCTTTTTATTTTTGAGGAAATACGCGTCCCAAGAGCTGTCGGAAGTTGGAACTCTCGCTGGAATGGTCTCGCTTCCGACTTTACCCTGAAAGAGGAAAAGGTAGGAGGAAAGTGATGGTGAAAGGAAAAAAAGGGAAGTAGCTCGAGAAATAAATACTTAAGTCTTCCCATTTTCTCTCCCCGCACATCTTCATTTATTCGTTATACTTCTTCGTTTTTATTCATATCTCTATCAAATCTATGGGTCGCTTTTTTGTGACCTTGCCGCAGGCTTATCTTCCTTTCTTTCGTTTTTAATAATATACGGATTTCAAATACGTCTCTATGAGAGGTCAAGCGTGAAATAAATATATGATAAAAAATATTGAAAAAATAAGATATCCACAGAAATAAAAAACACACCCTTTCTCCAAAAATAGAAAAATTTCAATAGAAAGTCAAAAATAAGGATAAGTTTTCATTACTCGGTGTAACTCTTCGAGGGTGATTAGGTTTATTAGAAATGAATATAGAAGGGCGTTAAGGGGGTGTGAGGATAGGCACGCAATGCTAATGTCTAAACCTTATCAGCACCGTATTGACATTTAGTTAATTAAACAGAGAGAAATGGAACAAAATTTCAAATATCTGATGATTGATGATTGTATTGTCATCAAAAGCAAGCAAGTGAGAAAGATTACTAGACGATTCGACAGTGGAAAGTGAATTACAAATCAATTACAAGATATCATCGATGAAAGAGACAAACAGACGAAGCAAATTAAAATAAAGCGTGTCAAAATAGAGCATTACCCACAAAATATTTCTCCGAGGCTAATTTCTTCTAATACGTCGTTATTTGAGGCAATATTCAGCTAAGTCCTAAAGCAAAGTATCCCCGTTTTAAGCTATTCTCTTTGTTCTCCTTTTAACTGATATTATCTGCAGTTTTAGATTGATTGTTACGTCATAATTAAATAAAAAGATTGGAGGAAAACACGCTCAATTTCTTTTGGTCGCTTAAGTGCTTATAGTTTTACCTCCCGGAAAGGCGATGGCTATAATCTCGTCTCTTAACGCTGACAGAAACTCACCTTCATAGTTACTTGTGGGTACCACTCACCTCACCGTAGTTTGCTTTCCTACGTGACCTATATGCGCATTGTATAAAAACAAACTCAAGATGGGAAAGAGTCATGATATGTGGGAATATTTTATGAGCGGAAGATGAGGGAAGCGGTGAGAAATGGAGGCGGTGAAAATTCTCTCCTACTTTCGAGCCGAGTTGAAAACTACCACTCATCCCTTCTAATCTATAAATAAGTGGTTCTTAACCCTGAGCAAGCAGCTTAATTCTCCAGCTCTCTGGAGTAATTTCACTCTGTCTCTCATGAAATTACTTCATACGGTCTCTTAGCTAATTTTACCCAACAAATGCATCAAGAAGAGAAATTTAGCTGGGATTCTCTAAAGATTAATTTTTTTATCCGGTACAGAGGCAGAAGTTTTTCACGTGAAATAGCAAAGAAGTGTTTTGGTAAATAAAGGTGCAGGGTAGAGAATTCTCCCATAGATAAATCGGGAATTAAACGTTTTATATGAACAGTATGAATTTCGAAAATCGCTGTTTCTTAATTGTTTAGCTAATAACTTTGTTCCAAGGGTTAATTTAAGAATTTAAGCTAAATACATTTATTTTTTACCCTCCAGAGACATTTGACTGACTTTTTAAAAACAATTCTGCCATAATTGTTTAATCACCTTTCGTGAAGTTTATTTTTATCAAATAGTGTACCAGTCCATATTTGTAGTACATTTCTGAATGCCAATGGAAACATAGTGATGGTTTCAATAGCCGTGTCGACTAATACGTCCTTATTCATAGTTTTAAGTATTGACATGAAGTCCAAACTGCAATACATGTGGTCATTTGAATTAATTTTAGCAACTCTTATAAATTATACGAGGGAGAATTTTTTTCAACCTCCGATCGCTCGTCAATATCACCATACAGGGGACAAGCGGGTACTGCGCAGGTAGGGCAAAGGCGCGTCCTCCATACCACACTCTCAAGTTATTTCTGACCATAAGTCGTTAGTTTAAGGTAAGTAGCAATCTCATTAACTACACTGCCTCAATTGATTCTCCCGCCAAGTGTACACTGCGGAGAGAGAGCCAGAAAACTCGCCGAATGGCTTCATCATTGGCATATCTTGACCTTCTGACGATTAAAGGGATTTTTTTTAAATGCACTGTGGCTAGAGTGTGAAAAATTACGTCTATTCCCATTCAAAACAAAAGAAGAGACATGCTTACTTCTGGAAGTGTTCTGATTCATGACAACGCCCGTCATCTCAGCGCTGATGCAGCCCAACTGCTCCTTGAGCAAATCACCCGCCGTGCAATTCGACATAATGCCCTGTGACTTCCATCGTTATGCTAAAATGAGGAAGTGGATTGGAGGGAAGCGTTTTCAAACGGGCGATGAGCTTCACGGCAAAGGCAAAATTCGTAGGAAATTATTGGCGGCGACATCCTATGAAGAAGGTAAGGTAAAGCTTGTCCACAGCCAAGACAAATACCTCAATCGCCGAGGCCATTATGTCGTAAGGATACCAAAAATGTGCTTTCACATTTAGCAATGAAATGATTTTTAATCAATCACTTCGTCTTCTGTTCATGACCCATCGAAGGTTGAAAAAAATGGCACTCGTAGTTCTCTGCGCACACCGAGTAATAATTACTATGATGATAACTTAGTGACAAGAGTTTTTTTTACCTAGTTCACCATTCTATATTAGAGTGTGAGCCGTCTCAACTTGACTATATATAACAGGAAGTATGAGTGCACAAGCCTCTTAAGAATGGTGCATGAAGAGGATTCCCTGAAGTAGTGTCGTCCAAATTGGCATTGCTTCGAAGTGATTTCTGGAACTGGAATGCTCGTAATATCGATGTATTATAATTCTCAGAAAATCCTTATTATTTTTCAAAGAAAATTGTTTTTTCTGTCTTTATTATGGAGATTAATACACAGTTACAACGCTGTTATTGAATGAGGAATATGAGACCAAATGTGAACAGTTTTGATGACAATCTTGGCAACATGCGAGTCTCATAAAGCGTAAATTATAGTTAGATAACGTGAACACTTTCTGTTTAGAAATAATGCTGAACCCACTGAAACATACCTAGTTATTCCAGCAAACTGCATTGGCTACCAGAGAACCTGGATTTAGTGTTATAAAAATTAGTACCCAGTGGTGTCAGGGTGCCAGAACGCGCCGTTCCGGTTAGCACAATAGTCAAATAACACTTCCGGCACTCATAATGTTGCCATGACGTCACTCTTTGTACCTTAAACTCCTGCCGTGACAAAAATCCTTGATTTAGATGAATTAATGCGATGAGAAAGTGGATCTCCTCCTGCGTTAGAGGCCTTCATAAAAATGCCAACTAATAACCACTTAAGGCGGTGCCTTAGCGAGCCCCGTAAAAATATTTTATCCATAATTTACGATGCCATAAATTCATCGAAACAAGACATTACTGAATAGTCATCTTGCTTTTTGCAACACTGGCCTGAGCTAAAGCCAATAAAACCCGAAATGACGATATATTCGGAAACTGCGCCGCCTATATCGCGGAAACATTTCTCTTCCATCTCCAACATCCCCGCTCCATTTTTCGTTCACCCAGAAAAAAAGAGAGATTCCCTCCTCAAATTCATCACCATTTGCAGAAGAACATTCCCGAATCGGTAGCTCTCATTAACGTCACATGATGCGTTATTATGCATCGATAAAAAAATGAGTTAACGACGACATCGGTCGTAAATACGGGACGGAAGCGCTCTCCTGATATGGGAAAGGGATAGAAGGAGTTGTGGTCGCAAAACCCGGATGAGGAGTGGTGGAGAGGAGAAGGAAAGACCGAATAAAGTGAAATATATGGCCGCTTATTTCATATTTTGGTACGACTCCTGGCGTCGTAAATATAACTCGAAGTCCCCGGAGGGTAGCATGGCCGTTCAAGAATTCTCTCCCACCCCCTTTAAAAAAAAAACTTAGAACGACTGTCGAGAAGAGTATATACATTCATATTTTTATGTATCCCTCCACAATGATATGCATGTATCTGTATGTGTGCATGCGTCGGAAAAATAACGCAGCGTAAGAGTAACGGTGATAAATTTTATTCCATTCCACCCTCCCTAATCCTAACCGTTTCCTTCGCTTTTCGTTTCCACTCGCAGTTCTACACTCCCTGACTCTTCGTTACTTTTCCTCTTACTCTCCCCAATGATTACGTAGCTTTTTCGTCTTTCGGGTCTACCTCAGCAGAACGTTCCGCATGGTCATGACAAAAAAAATAGCAAAAAGTGGGTGAGATATTAGGAATGCTGTCGCATCATTTCACACGCAAATTAATCATTGAACAACGATTTATTGCCCGCCGCATAATTTTTGTGCCGAGATTATTTCTTCAAAAATGAAAATAAAGGCTAAATAAACATTTATAAGACATTAGAATAAAACTGCAAAATATGTGTGCATTGAAAATAATTGGTTTGAGTGGACGATTTATTAATCCGCGTATTTAATTAATCCTGCATATATAAGAGATGACATATATTATTTTTGTTTCCTCAAAGTGATCCAGTAGATGGTGATACGTTTTCGTCTATTCAAAAAGTTTTTAGCTGTAGTACATGCCTTAGAAAGGGATGAAGTAGAGGAGGGAGAAACGAAAAAATCGATTAGAGACCATAATATGTTAAGATGAAATTTTGATCTTTGCATAATAATAGAAGGACTGAATGATATACGTTATGAAGTAAAGTGTGTGCGAAAGATCATATCAGGGAAAAAATGATTGTTTCAATACCAGTTAATAGATAGAAGGTACCCAATGAAAAAAAAGCAGTTTTTTTGTGAATGGAGCAATACGCATTACCCTCGCCAGGTTGTCGCAGTGAAACCCTTTGCGAGTTCATTACGGTCATTGCGATTTTCGGAGATTATTGCGTCCAGTCACAGCAATTAGTTTTGTGAAAGCAGTTTCGCTTGCTCTTCAGTTTCCTCAAGAATAACGTCCAGTCAGTACCATGCTGCGAGTTACGTATCCTTATTTGGGGTAACGTTTCACATTACGAGGATATCAGTACTACTAACGGATCAGTCACTCATTTTTTTAACCAATTTCTATTCTTTTATAAATATTTCTGCACCTATATCCAAATTTTTGAGAATCTCCTTTTATTTCGTTATTAAATTTTGGTATCATTGCCATCAATTGCATCACACTGTCATTTGAAAAATGGGCCAAAACGTAACATTAATCAGTTTGGCCATTACCGTTAATAAATAGAAATTTTAAATATTATGCGAGGGTGTTAATCATATTTTTCATTTTAATATGGTTTCAGTTGATATTGGCAATAAAATATGGCGGAAATTAGTTGTTATCATGTTAAATGAGCACTAAAAAATGTCAAAGAATTGGTGAATAAAATTATTTCTTTAGTTTTAAAACCAACAACGTGGCGATTTTGTGGTAATTTATGCAAAGTAAACAAGCAAAATGCGTGAATAACTGACACCGGAAGTTTTATTTGTTTGAAAGGTCTGCATGTTTACTCTCAGATATACGCCATGAGAAAGATTTTTCAAGCTGCTTTTGCGAGTGTTATCGATACCTGTAACATGCACGCATGATAACATGAATAATGATATGAAAAATAATTATGTGTTAGTGGGACATTAAAAAAGTTATCTTTAAATACAGGTAGTTGGTTCAAATGTAAGACCGAACACCGACACCAAAACTCAAATCTGTGGTTCGTGTTCTGCTACGAATTTTATTTGAAAGTTATCTGCTTATCTATTTTCTCCATAAAATGATACATAAAATCGACTATCTTACTTCTTTCTCGTTTATCCAACGTCAATAATCCAACGTTTATCCAACGTTAATAGAGAATGGCTTTTAGCAGCCCATCGCCTCTGTTTGAGTCATCCACTCCCTCTATTTTATTTATTGCACCCAACTATTTTCTCCCAGATAAGTAGCATATTAATAACAGGAAAATTATAGCTTAAAATTTCAGCAGACTCTTCGCACTCTTTCCAAGCTTTCAAATAATTCATATTTTCATTTATATTGCAAATGCGTACATTTTTGTATGCATTTCAATGTTTCAAACATTTATGTTTTCATGTTTATGACTTGGACTAGATTTTCGATGTTCAACACTAGTCATCGATTTCGATCAATGTGTACACCCGATTGGATATCGAAAGTACCGATTCGATATTAATTGGAAACTTATGTACAACTAAGAGAACTTAACCGAGTTTCTGACACGTTACGGTAGCTTACTCCCCTTCCATATTTACTTTATCCTTGTGGATCATCGTGGGGTAAGCTACAGAAATATTTCGGAGATAATCCTAAGACCTCGATTTTAACCGAGTAAATTTATCAATATAGTACCCTCAAATCCTCACATAGTTAATTTAAGATGTCTACTATTACTATAAATTTTATTTTTCAATACGTTTCTTCTACAACTTAGGGCTAAAGAACTATCTTATGGTTTGCAATCAGTTTTTTGCCAGTCTACTTTCTGGAATTGTGACACGATAGGTGAACTTTGTTGTATTCCGCACAGTATTTGTTAGAAGACTCAAACGATTTCGACCTTTTCAGGTCATTATCAAGAGGTGAGCACCTTGCTTATGGTCTGAAAAGTTCTAAACCGGCAGAATCATTTAATAAATACTGTGTGGAATACAAGAAATGTTTAATTTTTAATATTTATTATATTTTATGGTTTACTAATAACAACTTACCCATTTCTGGTTTCCACCATTTGCCTGAGTTAAATTCCTCATTCCCCCTTCCGGACATCTCCCAACCGCGAATGACGCTTTCTCCCTCTTCTCCATACATAACTCGCAGACAAAAGGTCGAATCTGTTCCCCTCGAGTCGGTCTGTTTGCACGTGATAAAGAGGGCGGTGCGAGGAATGGTTCCTTCGCTGGATGGGCCCTTGAGACGTTGGGGGGTAATGAGTTAGAACGAGGAGGAGAAGAAGAGGGGGAGGAATTTCTCGTGATGGCAAAGGGGTGGGAGGCATTAGGGTATTTATTCGCAACACCTGACGCCCATAACAGTCGAACATATGTCTCAACGGGCGCTCTATAGGAGCGGGCGAGGGAGAGTTTTGGGTCTCCGGGAGCGGGAGGAGTTCTCCGCTTTTGAGGCAGCCACAATCGCTCGGGAGAACTCCTCCCTTGTAAATGGGCGAAGCTATTCATTTAACGGCGGCGTCGGTTTTGGGGGCGGGCATCGTGGCTCCGGTGAATCCTTCTCCAACGTGCCCAAGGAGATGCGGTTGGGCAGGAAACAGACGGATATGGGATTGAAAGATGACTTATATCTTAGAGATCGGGTGTTATTCACATGTTATATGGGGTGATATTTATTTTTTTAATTCATTCCTAAACCACCGAAAACAGCAATTTGGCCTTCACATTGGGAGTTTTCAAAAATTTAACAATAGGGTGGTTTCCTATTAATTTTTTATTGGTTAAATCGAAAGATTTTTACTCCTGGAGTACGCATTTCACGCTTTTAGATTTTTAAATGACCATATCTATTTTTCGTGATTAAATGAAAAGTGAAAAATTTCAAGCGCGCGAAAACGCGATGGCTAAGTATGTATGCCGGGTAAGACGCGTGCAACGTCATTCTGTTTTCCGCTCCGCCGCGTGAGGTGACCTTGGTGCTTGGGTATGTGCCCCGCTGCGATGCATGCTGCTATCATGGAAGTGGAGTACCCTGATAGCAGGTAGCGCTTGGCTTAAATAAGGATTATTAATACCTTATCAAACGAAGGAAACTTTCCGACCTTAGGCAGCTTTAATAGGTGATTATTAACACATGTTTCCCTGAGCTCTGTGCCTCATGCATGCATTGGTAATCTCAGACGATGTAAAACTCCTATCAAAGACTAGAACAGGGACCTATAGAAACTAGGTCCCTGTGACGTCACGTGGAGTGGCATCGCATGGGCGCCAATCTGGCCTTTTTCAAATGCAGTTAAAATGGACCATTGCCATTCGTCTAAACAGGGAATTCTAAAACCAAATAATTTGTATATTATGAATGGACTAATGGTGGGTAACGAATCGCAATCAATGCCTTTCGTTTTATGTGATGGAGGAAACTACCCTATTATTCAATAGCAATCTATAATAAACTGTAACATATAACTGATAACTTCAGGCTTGAATCTGTGAAACCTCTCCATGTTGGAAATAAATAGAATAAAACTTTGTAAGGTTCTTTTATGTATTTAAATAGGCACGATCCGGGTTTCGTATTTCCAATAATCTCTAACGTTATCTACTTAGGCATACCTCTTCCACTTGGCCAAAACATTATACACAATAAAAAAACACTTCATTTATGATATTTCCTCTTAAATATTTCGCAAATAAATTGCATTCTGTTCAGATAAAAGTTCACATTCTTCTTGAAGGGATATACAATTTTATTTTAGCCAGTTATACCATAAACTTTTAAAGATAATGCATACTAGTTTTATTCAAATCGTTCGATTAACAGCAAAGGGTCGACATTTTTGACAGTGACTATGTAGAAAGGGATCATAATCCTTGCAAAACTTGCAGTGAAAAGGGATTTTTTATTAATTCTTAAATTAACAGAGCGAGAGGAATCTATGGCTCATGACACTTGAAGTCCTTTTGCATCCTGTCTTATTATCGTCTGTCATTCACGATGATCTCGTATGATTTTTCTTCACTCATCTTCTCTTTACTCTCTCTACACCCCTTTTCCCGTTTCCACAGAGACACACAAGTACCCGTGCCCATCAAAAATGTCATTTTGGAGGATGAGGAGATTTAGTTTGTTAAAAATACAAATGGCGTGCCAATGCTTTCTACCGTTAAAAAGAAGAACAATTCAAGAAAGACACTCCCTTTTGATCACATTTTCTCCTAATCATTTCGAAAATATAATAATAATATGTAAGAATAATATATATTTATTCCACATTATGGTACATGAAATTTTAATAGGTTACTCAAGCATGAGTTTTTACAAAGGTGGAATATAGGCACCCCTGTGGTAAGAACCAGTGTTGGGGTTGCCATCTCTTAAATTAAACATACAGCTGGCTGGTGCGGCCAAAAACAAAAGAATATACCGTACCTAAGTAATGAGTCAAAGTACGCTTTTCTTTAACGTCTGTTCCTTTGAGAAAATTATGAAAAACTGAAACATAAAAATAAATGAAAACAAATACATTAATTACCATGATACATAGATTTATTTCATTCACTGTACAGAAATCAGACTAATAACATACAATGTAAAAAAATAATGTGCAAAGTAACTTGCTTTACTTAAAATAACTTGCTTTAAACTTCACCTTCTTCACGACGGGACACAGGATGTATGATGCTATCCGGTTATACCATAAAATGTTGAAGATAATGCACAATAGTTTGATCTTGCAAAGTTTGCTCAATGACAGTCAACATTTTCGTTAGTGACTTTTTGGAAACAGAGAATAAGCCCTGCATAACTTGCGGTGACAAGGGATTTTAATTAAGCGAGAGGAGTCTACGCTCCATGCACCTTGAAGTCCTTTTGTATCCTGTTCTATTTCCTTCCGTCATTCAAAAATCATCCCGTATGACCTTTCTTCTGTCATCAACTCGTCAGTTTCTCTACACTCCTCTCTCGTTTCCTCATAGACGTCAGAGTAGCCCATGCCCAATAAAAAATGCCATTTTGGTGGATGAGGAGTTTTAGTTTGTTAGGCGGGTTCGGGAAGAAGAGGGTGGTTGACTTGAATGGTTGGTTTTGGTCGGGAAAGTAGGTGAGGCACTCGGAAGGCGTGAGGAAAAAACGGGGAAACAGGAGGGGTAGAAACTCCTTCATTTTCAAGGGTTTTAGAGTCGGGAGATATGTTCGACGAACTCCCAATCTCTCGAGGAGGTCTTGCATAATCTTTAAATTTCCCAAGGAAAGGGTAGACGCACGGGAAGGAAGAATTTCGGTCCCAGAGATTTTACCCACGCTTTTCGAATATCACTTTTTTCCAACTGTCTTTTTTTATTCCTGTCTTTCGCTCGCTGGTGGCTGGCGCATAAATTCGGAGCAACTTCATTCCCTCCTTTTTTGCGTGTCCCACTAATTTTTCCTACGTTTTCTCTTTCCATTAAAAAAAATATTTTTCTGGGGACTAGCTAGCTCCCTTCTCTATCGCGATGCGTAACTCCTACCCTTCCCCGCTCCCTCATTTCTCGCTGGTGTTTTTTTTTGAACTCCAGATCTCTGCCTATATGGCCTGTAAAATATTTACAAGGCTGAGTTTTATTCGCGTCGCTTGATAATTTGGAGTGGTGGGGAGAAATATATTTCCTTTTAGACGCCGCGAAAATACGCCGTAAATTTATTATGTTGGAGAAATTGCTTCATTTTTGTGTTGCAAATTTGCTAACGTGACAGATTCTACGCAGTGGCAAAATAGCCTTGCCACAAAATATCGCGTATATTTATTTTCAAAGAAGTAGCTCGTAGATAGTCATGTACCCTCTTATTTTGCCCAACTGAAATTGTATCTCCGATTTTTAAAAATCATTCTCAAAGCCAATTGCTTAAGTTGTAACACTGCAAACCAGCATGGAACAACAGCAATACAATAAGAGGTAGGACATCCTATCGGCTGACAAAAGATTTAATAGCTAATAAGTAAAGGCACGGAAAAAATTGATTCACCAAACTGTTAGTTAATAAATGCAGTGAGCAGTATAAATAAATATTTCCCAATATTTTCTTTATTAGCTATTTTTGTGTGGAATGAAAAAAATAATACGTACGTGAAATATTTCATTTTATCCTTAAATTTCCTTGGCCAGCCTTGGGGGTATGTACTGCTTTTTATTGTATTGGTAATCAGCTAGTGTACAATGGTTACAATGTAGGTTAAAGAGGTAAATAGGCCTGTAAAATATTTGCAAGGTTGAGTTTTATTCTCGTCGGTTGTATGTTTGAAAATATATTTCCTTTTGGGCGCCAGAAAATACACCATAAATTTAGTATGTTGGAGAAATTGCTTCATTTTTGTGTTGCTAAATTGCTGTTGCGACAGATTCTACGCAGTGTAGCCCTGGAAAAAGCTGTTGTGTATATTTATTTTCGAAGAGTAAAATGGGCATTTTAGCACTGTCGCAGAAGATAAGGCAAAATCTATTGTGCACATTATTTTCGCAGAGCTAAATAAACATTTTAGCTCTGTCGCAGAATCTATCGTGGCTCCTAGATACTCTTGCACCCATTTGTTTTGCCTAACTGAAATTGCATTTCCGATTTAAAAAAAAACATTCTCAAAGCTAATAGCTTAAATTGTAACATTGCAAACTAGCGATGAAAAAATAGCAATACAATAAATGGTAAAACATTCTGTTAGCTGACAAAGAAAATTAGATAAGAAAGAAACAACATGACAAAAATAGATAGGAAGGAATTAGGAAATATTTATCCATAGCATTCACTGCATTTATTGGCTAACAGTTTGGTACATTAGATTGTTTTCTTAGCCTTTACTGAGTAGCTATGTAATGCTTATTTTTCAATATTCGTAAATGTGGCTCTAATTGAAAATTTCAAAACAGTATTAAAGATTATTCTTTTAATTTTTCAAGTTTCATCCAGAAAATATCCGGGTGAATTCATTATGTGAAACGTATAGTCTTTGGCGTGAGGGTTTTCTTTAGCTATACACCATGCATAAAAATCAATACAAAAAGGTTGGCGCTGTATGAGTTCTGAACGATGTTGGTCATAAGGTACTCCTAATTTTGCTATAAAATACGAAGAGAAGAGGTACTAGCAGTTCATATCGACAAAATTTCCTTTAATCATCATTATGATTGACTGAATTATATATTCAGACTTTAATGGAGCTAATTAAAACCGTACGGGTCAGCGATCCTTTGAAAATAAAAAAAATTAATCGATCTGAAAAACTCGCTCAAATGCTCCAGCTATATGGCGCTAGTTTCACAGTTCCCTGCATCGGTAATGCGGTATCGGTAAGATACCGCGGTTGCGGAATTGATGCTATCATTTCTCCATGTACAATCATATGTAATCACTGTTAACATATTATGAGTCCTTTCATTTGGCTTTTTTATGCCAACTTCAAAAAGTGTTCATCAGTCAAGAGAAAGGAACGAGACGACCGTGCAAAAGGGCACTTAAAAATTGATTGAGCGTAATGGCCAGCGTCTTATTTTAAAACCAGTTTCCATACTGATTTAATTTCACTTTGCGTAGTAAAAGTAATGTTTCCCAGATAAATAAATTCATACGGTGTCCTATTAGTCTGCACAATGACAAGGAGTTAAATAATTATGCATAAGGTATTTTTACATTATTTGTGTAGCCTATTACCTCAATGGGACAATTAGGTCTGTTTAGCGTAGAATTAGGGGAACGAGGTAACTTAGCGCAGGGGGCGGCAACCTACGGCTGGTGAGCCGCATGCGGCTCTTTTAAATTGCGTCCTTCCAATTCCATGCGCAAAAAATAATAAATATATTATTTTAGCTAAAAATAAATTTAAAAAATATTGGAAACAGGTTAGAGAAGGAGATAGGGTAGTCCTTATAATCAATACATATTGTCGGTAGATAAAGCAATGTCGAAATGTATCTACGGAGCTGGTTGTATCACTTTTGGCTCTTCCATCTCAAAAGGTTGCCGATCCCTAGTCTAGCGGGTAAAGCACTTGGATTATGATCGTGGGGTCCAAGGTTCATATCCCGGGTGAAGCAGTCAGAGGCCCCAATTAAAACTCTAGAAGTGAGAGATGGCCAAGGGAATGGGAGTGGCCCTCATACTTAGAATGTACGAAATTCACATGCCCGTAGCTTAGTTCGAGGTGAGCTCTACCCTCACCTATCCAAATCAACCTTAGGGTTGAATCACTGAGTAAGTGAGTAAAGTTGATTGATCTCCTTCCACCAATGATAATTGATAGGAGATCATTTGATTAATGAAGGTATCAGCGTCAAAAAGTTTAACTAATTATGTTATTCTTATTTCAGATTCATCCGAACTGCGTCAGAGTTGTATTATATTCAGTCATTTAACCGATTGGGGTGCAACTACACCATTTGACTGGGATTCATTCTCTATCGCTCGTTTCCTTTTCGCTTTAAAATTTGGAAAAGATACTAGAAAAACATTATGCGCGTAACCGAAACGAAGTTAAAGCAATCATGAAATCTCTTACTGCTCACATAAAGGAATTCTGTGGCAACAGTCACAGAAGCATTTTGTATTTTTTTTCAAAAAGTTCTCATAAAGTCAGCCCTATTATTCAAATGAGGACATGTACGTTAATCAGAAACTATAGAATATAACAAAAATATATTGCGATTTGTACTGGTATTATTTATGGCTTGTTTTTGTTTTGTTTTTTGTCTTTAAGCATACTTTAGGTATTCCTTTTTTCTAAATAAATGTTCGCATTATGCAAATAATACACGTAATTAATAATTTAATCGCTTTCTGCTCAAAAGAAACAAATTTTATACCCTTAAGACATTGGTGATGTAATTCTGTGACAGTAATCATACCAGCATTTTACATTTTCTCTAACATTTTTCATATAATCACCCGTGGTATTCAAATGAGAGTTTGAAGGACTGTTAGAAACGTGACAGTTAACCAAAATAGAAGTTCCAGAAATATATTCAGGATTTTACAAGTATTATTAATGGATTGTTTAGAGAGTGGCCTTGTTTATAGTATAGTTTAGATTCTCCTCTTATCTGAAAAAATTTTCAAATTGTTCACAATACGACTCTAACATACGCTGTTCATTTACATTTCCATTGCTCGCTTATGGGGGTGGAAATCGTTTACCAAATGTGCCGTTGAATGGCTGTATTGCGAATCGTACAGGTAATATTTATGGACTATTTTGAAAAGTCCTAGAAAAAAGTATAGTTTAAGTACTCTCCCTCTTATGCACATAATATAGGTAAGCAGTAGTTAAATCGCTCACTGCTCAACATTAATGTATTTTATACCCATATGGTAGTGGTAAAGGAATTTTGTGGCAACAATCATAGTAGCATTTGACGTTTTATCAAATTATTTTCATAAAATTAGCCCTGATATTCTTGATTCTGGTTGTAGGTCAACCAGAAACGAGAAAATATATTGAAATATATTTAGGATCTTACAAGTATTATTAATGGATTGTTTTGAAAGTGGCCTTGTTTATAGTATAGTTTAGATTCTCCTCTTATCTGAAAAAATGTTCAAATTGTTCACATTACGACTCTAACATACGCTGTTCATTTACATTTCCATTGCTCGCTTATGGGGGTGGAAATCGTTTACCAAATGTGCCGTTGAATGGCTGTATTGCGAATCGTACAGGTAATATTTATGGACTATTTTGAAAAGTCCTAGAAAAAAGTATAGTTTAAGTACTCTCCCTCTTATGCACATAATATAGGTAAGCAGTAGTTAAATCGCTCACTGCTCAACATTAATGTATTTTATACCCATATGGTAGTGGTAAAGGAATTTTGTGGCAACAATCATAATAGCATTTGACGTTTTATCAAATTATTTTCATAAAATTAGCCCTGATATTCTTGATTCTGGTTGTAGGTCAACCAGAAACGAGAAAATATATTGAAATATATTTAGGATCTTACAAGTATTATTAATGGATTGTTTTGAAAGTGGCCTTGTTTATAGTATAGTTTAGATTCTCCTCTTATCTGAAAAAATGTTCAAATTGTTCACATTACGACTCTAACATACGCTGTTCATTTACATTTCCATTGCTCGCTTATGGGGGTGGAAATCGTTTACCAAATGTGCCGTTGAATGGCTGTTTTTTTTGTCTTATCTTCTGGCCCAGCCCGTCCAAAAAGACATCACCGCCCCCAGGAGTTCCCTCCTCCTCTTCCCTACTTATCCTGCTCCCAAGCCCTTCTTCCATTTGACGATAAGGGAGCCAATTTCCTCGCCTGGAGGATAGGCACCACCCACAGCATTTCGCCTGAGAAACAGGCAGCACTCCTGTCTTTAGCTCCTCGGTTTCCATACCCCCATTCTTAGCCTTGCCGCTTCGACCTTTCACACTTTGCCCCTGGGTGACCTCCGACGAAAAGGCTGTTTCAGAATATCTTACCAAGACGCAAGAACCCTATGAAACTCATCCTCATTTATTCTCAGATTCTGATGCATGAAGTTTGTAATGCAATGCTTCATTCTTCTTACAAGCAGTATATTTTAATTTCTATTCAATGGTAACATTGAACTATTGCAGTTGCCCTGTAGGTACTCAATTATGGGGTGATATAATCGAGGAAAGACATGGTTAATGTATCGTCAATGAATGCTCTCTCAACAGAACTTTACAAGAGACTTACAAGTGTGAGGTCAGGCAGTGACTCGTCGTGTTTGAAGCCTCGAAAAGCATCTCATTTGAATAAACGTATAAATGCTTTTTAGTAGGGCATAAGTAAAGGATCATTCGCATTGGCTTAAACTTCATTGAAATGGAATACCATAATCGGTATGAACAGTTAAAGCGGAAAATGTAGGTAAACTGCTATCGATGAATACTGTCCCCTAATTTATGCTATATTTAGGCTTAACTAGGCCGATATTAGGTTTCCTATTTCTTGAAATTTGCTAATGTATTTCAATATGGTACTGTATATCTCGCATTGTTTGTATACCCATGCGTAAACTCATTCTCACTCATTCTCAGGTTCTATTATAAGGAGTTTGTGATGCAATGCCTCCTTCTCCTCATAATTAGTTAATATTTGTTCCTATGAAAAAGTAATCAATGATATTAATGAACTAGCGGAAGCGCCGCGTAGGATCTCAAATGAGGCAATGTAATCAAGGAATGGCATCGTTAATTTATCATCAAAACTGAAACATCAGACATTCCGTTTTTATTTTCAATATGTTGTGCTACGAATCCCTTTAATCTCTTTAATATCCTTTCATTAAAATCGATATGC
Source organism: Ischnura elegans (assembly GCF_921293095.1). Classification (NCBI taxonomy): domain Eukaryota; kingdom Metazoa; phylum Arthropoda; class Insecta; order Odonata; family Coenagrionidae; genus Ischnura; species Ischnura elegans. Next base: position 59,649,355 of record NC_060253.1, read on the forward strand.
GTGGTGCTTCGTAAAGAATCTCAGCCCAGCTCTATACTGAAGTTTTAAAGCTCATTAACGAAAGGCAAAGACGGGGTACAAAACGTTAAAGCAATGATGCTCGTATTATATATCGTCTCTCATGAAGGATTACACGTTTTATCCTCTTCTGCTGTAAGAGGACACCACGACAGTATTCTGGGTCGCATGGTGCAAATGATATGGAAGAAGAGAACCTGCGTTAAAGTTTCCATGGGAAGCTTGTTATGTAAGATTGCTACTGAAATTGAGAAAATTGTTGTCAGATATAGTCATCACACAATGGGACGTCAATTTTGCTTAGATTACAATAAAACATTTTTCTTTCGTTACGTATAGGCAAAAATTTGTGCGCAAACATAAAATTGTCACATGGTCTGTTTATTTGGGCATTGGGCAATTGACGTCACCAGGACATAAGCCTAGCTGTAATGAAAATCGCAAAAAAATTCTTGGTTTTGCTGGCGAGGATACTACCCTGGTTACCCCAAGTACGGCAACGGAAAATGTGGAAAACTTATTATTGATGGTAATAGAACGCAAATATTAGGAACTTATCAGTTGGTCATTGTGTGCATTAGACCTTAGGATCGAAAACTTCCCTCATGATAGGCAATTCCTTTTCGCCCACCTATTAAAAATATAGTGACGAGCTTCTCCTAGTTTCACAATCAAACGCATAGATTTATCATGCACAATTATATAAGGCAAAGTCTTCATGAAATTATAGTAAATGGAAATATGTTATTAAAAAACCTTAAATATGCAGGACAACTTGCATTATATTTTATACGATACACCCATAAAAAAGGATCTATTATTTAACTCTTCCGTATGTTCAGCATTTCATCTTCGCACTGATCACCTTATTAAGAGGAGAGACAACGGAATTATTTGGAGTGTGCGCTCAGGAAAGAAAAAAATAAGAAGAGAGAAAGGATGCAGACAAGCAAGATGGCACAGAAGATGCAATTTTCAAGTCCTGTTCACATTTAAAAGAACTAAACGGAAACCTTTACCTTATGAACCGGTACTACCGTGGTCATGATTGCTGCAATTGCCAACGGTGGACATGCACGAGGAGGAGACAAGTAGGATCAAATTAGCAAGAGTGAATGCACGTCGCATGAAACAGGAACTCTCCTCAGTTACCCCAGTTACGTATACTGGGATACTAGCTCCCCCAATCCCCGCTTTCATTACACCACCCTCACTCCCTCTGCCACTTTAACCTCTCTTTCCCCTCCTCCCACTGCTGCAACGGTGGTGGTCATAAATAACTGCCCAATGTCCGGTGCGATGGGACCGCTACACCCATTGATTATAAACGTGACCCCTTTAGCCGTGGCAAGAGGGCCACGAGGAATTCGGAGACTCCACGCGATTTCCCCTTCAGTGCATTCCCATAATGTAGGATGTTGTCTGGAAACCATTAGTTTTAGCTCGCCCAGGGCACTTATACACGTTGCACTTCCCCCGCTGTGTTGCCAACCCTCCAGGGTTTCATTCGGAAAGTATCCCTATCGCGGGGGATTATTACTACTGCAGGCGATGTTGTTCGGAAAAATAAGCACTTGTACTGTAAGATTGTACGTTTACATTGTTCTCAAATTCCAATCGGTGTTTTTTGTATGCTAAGCAATTAGAGATATGGCATTATACAATTATCAAACTGTAGGAAACCTGCCAGTAGACGAAATCCATCTTGTAAGAGACCAATGGTCGTGAAGCAGATGTTGTATATACTCAACTCTAAAGTTTCTATGGCTTATATGAGAGAAAAAGTGAATATGTAGAAACCCAAGGTGAAAATTCTCCTAATTAGTCGTGCCAAGAAGATGTTGACATCAGTTTTTTTTCAAGTATCATCCGTAGAAACTCAGTTTATGATTCATGAAAATTCAAAATACATTGCAATGGTCTCAGTGGGGGTGGATAATGACTGTGCCAGCAGCTATGATTTCATTTCCATGATTATATTCAGAGAGTCTCCTTATTGAGGGGAACTATTACTACTGCGGACGATGTTGTTCGGAAAAATAAGCCTATGTACAATAAGAATACGTTTACATTGTATTTAGATTCCTATCCGTGTTCTTTGAAAGCTAAACAACTACGGACATGGCATTATGGCTCGTTATATAGGATTAAACCTTCCAGAAGTTGTACAGCAATGAAGATATCCATCTTGAAAGTGGCCAATGGTCGAAAAATCAACTTTTTAGTCTATTCATTTATAAAGTTTCTATTGCTTAAATTATGAGAAAAATTATTGTTTTCTGAGAGAGAAATGAACTGATCAAGTTCAATCTTATTACATTTGGCAACTGCAACAGTTTGGGTAAAACAGTTTGTTAAATACGGTTATTAAAAAAAAAACATTATTTACACAAACAGTTTGTTAAATACGGTTATTACAAAAAAACATTATTTATTTATGTTCAGAAATTAAGATTATTAATAAATTACCACTTAGTGCACTCATTTTGATTAACTAATGATTGATATACGCGTAAGATGTAAGAAAGGGACAGACGTTGGGTGGCTGTTTCTCCATTCGTCTGCTTTGAATGAATATTGTCTTCAGATATCCATTCTTTTAACAGTAGTGGAATGCATCGCAAAATGTTAAAAATTACATTTTATGCCTCAAGTATTGATACTGTATAAAATGATCCAACAATTGCCATCCCAAATTTTGTGAAAAGGGTCTAGATCAACATACGACCACCGCACAAGCTGTCTCAATGGGTGTGGCGTGTTAGGACTTCAACCTTGCGCAGAAAATGGATACCTATGTATTATCCACATTTTTAGGCGTGTATTTGGAGTACTATAGATATAGTATTTGGAGGACTATAAATATGACTCTATGTTTATTGACGGTGCAGAAATAGAATTTCTTTCTGATTCTGACTACTTATTCTCTTTCTACAGTTATTAGTCATGCAGCACCTAAATTAGTTAGTTTACTTTTTTATACTATTCTTTTGCCAATCCCAGACGGAAATATAGTGCATTTCCAAAGTGGTAATCTTTGAGTCAAACTGCGTGCGTGCCCATTGGCGGATTTCGAGGGGTCGTCCACCCCATACGCTTAAAAAAATAGACAAGATTTTTAATACGGTTATCATTACGTTAATTTTGTTTTGTATATTACGTTGCCTTTATTATTTAATTTCATGCGAATAATTTCAATATTAAAATAAAGAGAATATTTCCCATAGTAATTGTTGTAGGTATGTTGTTTTTAATCTCAAATATAAGAAGACCGTTTGCCTGTCAGGTCCTTGTACCCCCCCAGAATTAATTATGGATCCGGCCTAATGCGGGCCCCTGCGCCATGCGTATGAAGTGATAAATGGTGTAAATCGCATTAAAGGGATATTTTTCTGACCGAAAAAAATTATTTTGCACAATTCTTCGTAATTATCACCGAAAGACGTTTTATAGTAACAAGGGTTTTTTATTCATCAATCATCCCCGTAAACAGAACAATGAGGATTTCATATCAGGGGTTACAACAGTATTTTATAAATAGACGATCACGTATATATCCATGACGGGGAAAGGGACAACTTAGCTAGGCGGTACTCGAAACCGCGGCCCATAGTATTGTAGGCAGAGACTAATAATTACCATGCTGACATTAATACTGTAGATCTGTACCTTAGTGGTGGCCATTTTCAATTTGCTTGATTATTTCTTAAATACCAGCCTTTAATGCGAAGAGTTGGTGCTTAGTATCATTTGAAAAATGAATTTTTATTTTTATTTCACTTGATTATTTAGAGGTTTACCACTTTGTTAAAAATGGAAGTCTACGATTTTTGATAGAAAGGATGGCGGATATTATTACGCCCGTAATGAAAATCGAAGGGTTTCAGCAGATAATATTACGCCCATAGCATTCCAAAGTGTTAATTCCCACCGCCACCGAGGCCGACAAATTTTCTTCCCTAAATATATAGATTTGTCACAGTTTTAATCGCCGAAAAAAAATCAGTTTTCCCGAAAAACGAAGATGGTATTGGGAAAATGCTTTAAATACTCGCATAGTCTATTACGCAACGTGAATCAACGTAAAACGAGAAAAAAAATTGACGCAGACGTTTTTCCCGCGGAAAGGACCGGTAAAGGGAGAAGAGTGTGTGATGAAAATTGGGAAAAAAGGTCATTGGCGTTCTCATGGTGGAGACAGGAGAGAGAGAGGGAGGAAGAAGAGAAGTTAGAGGAGCTGGCGGAAGAGGGATCTGGAGAGGGACCCGTATTTGCGTGGGAAATGCGACGAAAAGAGAGGGAAGGGTAGGAGCCATTTTGCTCAGTGTGTGTAAGTGAGTTAGCCCTTGGTGTGGATTGGATGTGGCGACGAAATATGATGGCGGAGAACGGAGAGCGCAAGGGAATAGCGCCGAAAAGAAGAGAGAAAAGTAGTCGTAATGGTAGATGTTGGATTTATATGATACCAAAATAATAAATTACAAAACCTTATGATGTTTTAAAATCATAGTTTTGGCTGGAATATGTATAGTGTAGTTTTGGCAAGATATTGTCGTCAGAAATACACGTATACAAAATCTGTAAATGACTAGAAACGTTTTATTTCTAAAAAATGCATAGCGGAAAGTGTTTTCTAGACTGACTGTGGCCCGTTTTATAACGTTTATTTAGCGTTAACCTGAATACGCTACTTTGGTTGGATAAAATTGAAACTATATAATATTCAAACTAAGGCAAAGTAGTTCAGAATAATGCTTAGTTTAAATAGGGTTTAGTGTAAGATATCGTTGACTCTTATTTTCGTACTTCGGGAGAAAAAAACTTAGATATATACAATAGAAAGGCACATAGTGTTTTACCGAAAAATCAAAAGCAGTAAATTTAATTAAAGAAATTCTTCTAGCCATCAGTGCATACGTGGCATTATTAATTACATTGTTAATGATTAAGCCATTGGTGGTAAGGATAGTGTTAGGGAATAGGGTTGAAAAGATTTTCTTTCAGAATCACCTCGCTTGAATCATAGATTTCCATGATCACTATTAGTTTTATTATTTTTCGTACCCAATTCTTAGTACCCACCGTAACATTTTTGATAAAAACAAAAAATGTAGGCAATATATGGAACATATTGTCGTCAGAAATACACATATAAAAACATGATTGAGATTGGACAACTTTAAATTCTAAAAAAAAAGCATTCCGGAAAATATTTTCTAAACTAATTACGGCCGATTTCATAATGTTTAGTTACTGTTGACCGTGATACTTTCGTTACATCAACTTGAGAATATTTTAAAGTCAAAGTATGTAAAATTAGTTCACAATAACTTATAGTAAAACAAAGGATATTGAGTGGAGGAGATCGTTAACTCTAGTTTTCATGCTCCGAAAAAAAGCTTAGCTAGTCATAATAGAACCGGCTTACAGGTTCACAGAAAATTGAAAGCAGTCAATTTGATTTAAGAAATTTTTTTAGCCTTCAGTGAAAACAATGCATCATTAAATACATTGTACATGAGTTAGCTCTTGGTGTGGATGGAATGATGCGACGAGATATGATGGTGGAAAAAGGATATCGCAAGGGAATAGCGTCGAAAAGAGAGGAAAGTAGTGGTGGTAGTAGGTGTGGGAAGTAAAGGGTAATTTTTATTCTGAATGGGCATTAAAGTAACGTAGATGGGCGTGTCCCAAAGGGGTTTGAGAAGGGGATGAGATGGGAATTTTGAGGAAGGGTTAGGAATGTGGGTGCCGCGGTGTGATCCTCCCATCCGGGTGGATGGATAGGGAGAGTTTTTTTTGGATGACATCGTGAGCGGAGCCGAGCATGAGGGCGGACGAATTTCAAGCAAATGGGGAGAGATACGCTATGCAGGGAAAGGGAGTAAATGGGATGACCTACTGTGTACGGCCATTCAGCATCTCCTCGATTGAAATTAAGGTTTCAACGATCAATAAAACAATTCACTAACTTATGGTTAACTTTGTGGTATTCCATTATAAGTTTTCTTGGATATTACACAATTACTTGGACCACTTCTTTTTTACAGAGTGCGACCCGGGTTTCGATGAATTATCATCATCTTCAGGCGCAAATTGATAATATAAGAGTAATATTTCACTCCATGAAAACTTCAACGATGACTGTCGGATGTTTTTTTAGTTGCCAATCGCTAGTTTATAGGGTACGATCAGTGACGAATTAGCAGTGCCGCAACGTTTTTCATTAAAATAACTGATAACTTCAGGATTGACTATGTGAAACCTCTTTATATTGGAAATAAAAGAATGACACTTTGTAAGGTTCACTTGTGCATTTAAATAGGCACGACCCGGTTTTCGTAACGTTTTTAATACAAGTTATTATTTACATTTTATTGCAAATATCTTGTTCTGGTTACGAATGCTTATATTAGAAAATTTGAGGCACCAAAGTTGATAAAAGTGGTATTTGATTATAATGGCTTTTGTTGTCCAGTGACACCACTGGGTACGATTAAAAAAATAGGTACTCTAGACCCTCGTATTTCCAAATTGCTAGTTATTACTCTCAAATGTAAGATATCTTGGTCAGAAATACACATATAGATAGCCAGCTAATGCCTATAAAAGTTTTAATTATAAAATATGCATTATGGAAAGTGTTTTTTAAGCTAGTTAGGACCGATTTTATGTTTGGTAAGCGTTAATCGGAATATGATCATTTCGTTGCATCAACTTGAGAATACTTGAAAGCCAAAGTTCGGAAAGGTTGTTCATAATAACGTTTATTAAACAAAGTTTATAAAGTAGAAGACATTGTTGAGTCTACTTTTCATGTATTGAAAAAAAAACTTAGCTATATGTAATAAAACCGGCACGTAAGGGTTGACGGAAAAAAATATGCGGAGTCAATTTAATAAAAGACATTCTACCGTGCATACGTGGTATTATTAAATAAATTGTAAATTTCACGAGATCGTGTAGCTCTTTTTAGGCTAATCTTTAGAGCTAACCAGCAAAAATATGTCCAATTGAATGGCTCTGGTAGAAATCGAACCAATTTCAGGCAATTAATATTAATATGGTGAAACGATATATTTTTATGGGAACTATATTCAGCAATGAGAGAGAGAACTTAAAAAAATATCGATTTTTCAGATATATAAACACCAGTAAATACGTACACCTGCTGTTGTTCTGCCAGGTTCGTTTGATTTAATATTTAACTTGCGCACTGCAAAGCAGCTTAAATCACTTAAAAAAAGCCTATAACTTGATAATGAGGTATTTAATGTTGATACATGAAATCATTTTTGATGCATCATTTTTGGAAAAAATGATATGATCAAATATTTTTCTCGTATAGTATACAAAAAGTGGAAAACTCTTGCTCAAGATTCCGTTATCCCTCCATACGGAGTCTCAATCTTTTTTCCTGCTGCGAACGGTTTTCGATTTCAATGGCAATTAATTACCAAAGACTGTGTTAAGGTTAATGATAAGGCTAAGAGAAAGGGGGCAATTATAGAAAAAGAAAGAAATCTCCATTGTTCGGGATATTTTTTTAGGAATAATGGGGAGGAAGTGGTTAATCACCCCAGCTATCATGAGGGAATCTGAAGAGAAAAAGGGTTGCAGTAATTTCAATGTTCCGCTGGCGTAATTACCGTGGGAGAGGTTAGAGTTTTTTTATACATTATGTAATCCGTGTAGAGGAACGGATACCCTCTCCAATCGAAGTGATATTGCTAGATCTAGCTCCAAAATCAATTTTCTGCTACTACATGAGGGAAAAAAAGTTTTTTGACCGCCTAAAACTCACCGTAAAAGTAGCCTTATTTCTTAAAATGTTATACTTTCTCACTCCAGACCTGGCTGTCTTTCTCCGATATTGTCATGGATTTTCAGAACAAGGTTTAATCTCGCTATTTATTGTTATTGCATTCTTATTTAAACTTTCCTGGGCAACGAGTTACCTCCTTATTTTACTTTACCATCCGTTTCAGTAGGAGCCCACATTGATTGTATACCGTTCAGTTTTTCACAGTGTGTGAAATTTAATTCTCAGATTGCATGCAAAGATCTAGCAATTTCACTATGTATGCCGCAATGCATAATAGTTTAGTGTGTCTTTCACTTTCCTACCGAAATTCACGATGCTGCAGATAGCGGTTACTGAAGTGAAATTGACATAAGTGAAGTCCATATCTTGGCCTTAAATCTCAAGAAATTGGCTTTTCTAGGCCAAGAAAAATTACCCAAGGCGTGGAAATACCAATAAAATCTACCATTAGTCCGGCGCTTATTTTTCAAAAAATGATCCCAATTTAAGAATTCGTGGTCTCAAAATGTGCGAGTTGGTGAGAAAAAAATTATATAAAAGTTTCAGGTTCGTGCGACGTCGGCCGTGCCTGAGGCGCCTAAAAGACCTAAATGCAGCTGTTTTGAAATTTAAGTTTTTCGATCGGGATAAAAATATTTTCTAGGGGAAACATGATGTTTAAGAGTCCTTGGGGCAAAAAATTCAACCGTTTTGTCGTAACGTAATTCCTTCATGCCGAAACGCTGTTTCTAAGGCGCCCGCCGCACGTCCCGCGCCGCGCCGCCCTACTACTAGCCGCGACGTGCGTTTCTTGACTCTCGTGACATCCTGTCCCGTGGATCTTCCCTCCTACTTAAACTGGAAATACACATATACAAAGCCAGTTAATGTTCGGGATAAAATTTTTTTAAGGAATAATGGGGAGGAAGTGGTTAATTACCCCAGCTATCATGAGGGAATCTGAAGAGAAAAAGGGTCCTTACGTATTGGCAGAGTAGATCTAGAGTAAGTAATAATGATAAGCCGTGGGCAATATGATTCATTTGTTAACGAAATTTCATGAAAATTACACTTTAATAGAAATGAGGGAAGAAAACTAGAATTTTCACTAGTTAAATACACTGAAAAAACTCCTTGAGATCTCGTTTCTTTTCATGCCTAACATTCAAAGTGGACTTATTGCCATCGGGAAAGCTTTTGCAGTAGT